>NW_013670368.1:63618-81199 GCF_000517525.1 Limulus polyphemus
GAATATTATTTATGATTTAAATTTAAATAAATGATTGCATAAATACATTAGACTAAAATAAAATATGCATTTGTTAAAAATAGTTTTAACTATTTTAAGTATATTTGTGGCGACATAAGTTAGCATTATTTTTCTTGTTGTATTACATAATAAGTGTTTAGTTTTATAATAATTGTACTTTGTTTTAACACTTGTTTTGGTTATGCTTATTTTTCTTTTAATTTTCAGAGGGCAATCTTCACATTATTGTATAAATAGTTCTTTGAGATACATAATAATAGAAACAGATTTAATGGGTTATTTTACATGTTTAAGTATTATTGGGGGGAAAAAATGTTTTGATTTTTTTGATAAATATTTACTATTAAATTTTTGATCTTGAAATTTCGATTCCCAAGTTGTTTTTTCTATATATATATATTTAGCTTAGTTAAGCCTATACGTTTGTTTTGTTTTAATTTATAATACAGTAGTTTCAAAATAAATCTAACCATTTGTTGATTATAACTTCTATTTTTAATTTTTTTTAATATTTTTGTACTTATCATTTTTTCATAATAAAAATTTTGTCAGACGTTTGTTTTGGGGTTAAACGAAATTTTTTTTTTTGGAATGGGTAGTTAAGTTCTCAGACCGTAATCATGTTGACAAATAAGAATTTATATTGCATTTATGCTAGAACTAGATAAATTATTGTGATTTATGAGTTACGTTAATAAATCAAATTTTATCTACCATATGATGTAGGTTTTATTAAATTTCAAGCATAGCATTTTTTTTAAACGCGAAAATCTTGTCAATACCGTTTAATGATCTTTTCTTACTCTTCGTCAAAATTCGATTCCCCCCCCCCCCAAAAAAAAAGAAACCTGTCAAAATGAATCTCTCGAGCTTGTCCTTCTTGGTTAAAGTGATGATTTTTTATTTCATTCGGGTAAAAAATAAGAATTTTCCATACGTTTTTTTCCCTAAGAGTTCCAGCTAAGAAAGCAATGCTAGTATTTTAATCATTCTAAGTATTTTTTAAGTTGTTTTTTAGTATTACTTAAAAACATTAAACTTTTGAAATTACTAGACCAATGATAACTAAAACAACTGTAGTTCTATACCATAAAACTATTTTCTTTTTCATGGCGTGGTGACTTATTAGATAGCGATTTATTTTCAAAATTTGTTTAATCAGTGCGGTCTTACGCTTGTTTTTTTTTCCACTTTACTTGACTCTAAGATTTTTTTGGGTTTCATTTTCTATCAGAAATGTATTAAACGATCATCAAAATCTTCATGAAATTTGAGAGCAGGAGAGATTAACTTGGCATACGTTTTCTAGGATTTCATCTATAAAGGATTAGGTTTTACGTGCTTTAAATTAATTTGGAGATACTATTTGCAGTTGAAACGTAAAAACTCTCCATCCCTTTAACTAAAAATGTTTGTTTCCAAAACAAAACAAAAAACCTCTGAGATAAAAAGTGGAATTAGTAATTAATTCTAGGCGAAATAAAGAGAAGAAAAGAAACAGGATAATGAGCAGTATAGGGTTTCGCATGGGAAGGAAAACTATCCCCATAATAGTGTATTACTTGTACGTGTGTTATCACCATGACAACAAATATGAGGAAGTCCAAAATGGCAATAGTTAGCCATATCTTTTGTTAAGAAGAAATACTTGCTAAAGTTTAATAATTGAGTAACGGAAGAGAATATATATATATATATATAAAAGAACGGTGATTAAAGTCATTTGCAAGGGCTAGAGTTTTACATTAAAGTAATTTTGTTTTAGTTCTTCTGGTGACCTTTTACAGATTTTCTGTTTCTGTATTCACAAACCAAGGATGCACACACACACACACCATCGGCCTTCCACAGGCATCATATTAGTAACTAGCTTAGATGTGCAGATTCAAATAGGATATATTAGCAATATATAGGATATATATCGCTTGTAAACGATGTTTGACGTGTCACTTACACTTGACCGGAGTTTACTCGTAATTTATTTTATAATATCTGAATATTTGATATATTTATGTATAACAGTAAAAAGCTAGTAAACGTAAAAAAAGCATTCCCCTTTTTCATAATATCATAAAGCTAGTAAACTTAAGAAAAAAAACGCATTCCCCTTTTGTATAACAGTAAAAAACTAGTAAACGTGAGATAGAAAACGCATTCCCCTTTTTCATAACATCATAAAGCTAGTAAACTTAAGAAAAAAACGCATTTCCCTCTTGTATAACAGTAAAAAACTATTAAACGTGAGAAAAAATATTATCCTTTTTTCATAATATCATAATGCCAGTAAAGGTAAAAACCCCATTCCACTTTTGTATAATATCATAAAGCTAGTAAACGTAAAAAAAGCATTCCTCTTTTTCATAATATTATACAGCTAGTAAACCTGAAAAAAAAAACACATTCCCTTTTGTATAATATTAAAAACTAGTAACCGTGAGGAAACACAATCTCCTTATTTATGTAATTGTAGATAATTCCTACATGGTGTATCTTTTATTTTTGAAATATGTATTTTAGCTTCAAAAAGCAACAATGGTAACATCACTTTCGTATTAAATTGAGACTATACAGCACTATCTAATTCTATTTCATCGTATCTCCTAGCAACCGGAAATAGACACTCTCTTTCGTCATAAGCTCAGTTGCGTCACAGTATAAAAACTATACGTTAGATCAACTATTCGATAACTCCAAAATGTTAACTTAGACATCTAGTACCAATAGGTTGTTGTTGCCGGAAATCGCTCATTCGGCTTATGTACGGTTCGGTGGGTTGTTCTTAAGTGCTTTGCGGTCGAAGAAAAAGATAGCTTTCTTACATGGAGCTTATATTCAAGGTGCTATTGGCTCCTAGTTATTTTATTTTCTTATTTTAGTCACATGCTTACATATTACAGAAAGCTTAGAGAAGTCGTCATTATATTTTAATAACTTCTCTTCCACACTTCCCCATCCCGATGGCCATTCAATATTCCTTTCTTTTATTTTTTATTTTTTTTACTTCTGCCTATGACGTCAATGGACATAATATGTCAGTACGCGATGCGCAAGACAGTGGGAAGAGCTTTGAGCGCGTGGCACAGCTCCTGTGTTTCGGGTTCTATGCCAGTGTGAACTACTGTTAAAGATATTGATTTTGTGCCTGTTTTGGCGAAGCAGCAGAACACAGCCATATTTACGTAGTCTGTTTATCTTCAGATTAAAAATCGCACGTTTTCCCACTTTATAAGGACGAATAGTAGCCTTTTGTGGCAAAAATAAACGACATCAAAACCCGACTTTTAGTGGAAGCGGATTTGAAACAACTGAAATGACCAACTTAAAATGAGAGATCTTAGTTTAAATAAACTAACCGCTGTAAACATGTTCCATTACTATCTCTGTCACGCTTAAAATACTTAATTTATAGATTAAATGTATTCAAACTAAAAATCTTGTTTAAATAATACATTCTTTTGCAGTAAAAAAAAACAAAATTATGTCATTTTTTTTTGTTCCTTACTGAAGTGGCATCTTTGCTGTTTGTTTCCTCATAGACATATTTAAGTTCGGTGTTCGTTCCAATTTCAATACACTTACTCTGTAATTTGTTCAAATAAGATGTTTTGAGGTTCGCATGAACCGGCTGGGTTAAATAATTTGGGTTGTTTGTTAAAATACTTCTGTTAATTGTTGTATCACGTGTCTGCTTTATTTGAGATACTCCATCCAGTCGTGCATGAGGATTTTATCTGAATCGTTATTTTCATGAATTAATGAAACGAATTCTATATGTAAAGTCATTCCATCCAAATTAGTTACACATGTTACTTGCGTCAGTTTATCACAGTAATGCACTAATGATTAAACGACGTTTCGATTAGAAGCCTTATGATTCGGAAAGCTCGTTAACTTGATTACTGAAAAAAGAGAAACGCATCAGATTTATATGGATGAGAAACAGAATTTATCCATTTGCTTAACTTCAAATTATTTTTTCACATTTCTTTTAATTTGTTCATTATGGATTTCAAATCAGAAGCGAGTGAAAAAAAAATAGCATTTCAAATCTATCCGCTACCCAAAAGGCCTTTCGTGGAATACTAAAACTCTTCAGCTGGGCTGAACTATGACAGTCAACAATTTGTTTGAAACTCTCTAGGTGAAGTACAAATTCTTTTAAGGTTATGGTGTTGAACGCTGTTGGCGAAACTTTGAAAATCAATACGCTTAATATTCATGATAATATTTTTATGCAGCTGATTTGAAATGTGTAATTAAGAAAATTTATATAAAAAAAATCTGAAGATTAGCGTGATTTTATCACAAATGTTAGGTTTAATGATTTTGAATGCTTAGCTAGCTTTTGGTGTTGAACGCCGTAACTTTAAAATTCTATATTATGTTTGAAATGATGTTTGAACTATAAATATGGTTCCTAATAGTTCCTAGAAGCCTGACTTCTTTTCTATTTTATTATTTCAATCTTGTTGAATTTAGGTAGTTTCAGAATATTGGAATTCTATCTTTGTCGAGATAAACAGTAGACGTTTCTAAGACTTTTTTCACTGGGTTTCCGTTTTTTTTTTTAAGAATAAGAGCAACGAAACTCATATAATAACTAACTGTATGACTGTTTGTGAAATATTATATTCATTTTCGTGATGTTTTTCCCATTCTTTCAGTACTAGATGTTTTGTAAAGAAAGCACATTCGCTGAAGATACCAGATTAAGATCTCTAGAGGTCTAGAGAAAAAAAAAAATCCAACGTGAATTTGACTTTTGATATAGACTGTTATATCATTAAATGATATTAATTGGTGTAATAAGTTTATGATTTTTGAAACAAAAACTGAGGAACACCAGTAAAGCTTAATTTCATTTTATAAGCAGTGATTAATGAAATGTAAAGCTACATATATGTATATTTACTATATTCGACAAGCAAGGATTATAATAACTTGGTCCAGTTGAAATCAAAACGAAAATGATGTGAGAATATGGAACATCATTTAACATGGTGCAACAAAATAAAAAAACAAAACATAAAAAACATTGACATTGTTAGGTAGTTACATATTCAGCAATTGAAAAGAAAAATAAGTAAATCTCACATAATACCCTCGCATTTCAATTTTCCAAGCCATAAAATTTAAAACATCGCTATCGGGTTTAAGTTAAATTTTCGATCTCGGAATGCAATATTCAGTCGGGTTACTATGACAACCGACCCAGTCTTTGCGTAACACATCATCACCCTCACTTCATAGGCATTGTTGTAGAACGACATCTAGTGTTTACGAGATTTGCAACAATTGCTTTTTAATAATCTCCATGGTGCTCAAACCAAGACCTCATTTTTACTTCCGCTCTCGCTAGTTATTACGTTTAGAAATAAAACCTCACGTTTTGCTTTGTGTTCGTGTGACTGAAATATATATTAAGAAATGTCTGAAAGGATTTTATTTTCGTTTAGGAGAAAAGTAGGCAAGCCGGCAGCCAGGATTATAATTAAATTATCCTATATGCCATGGTCCAAATATATACTTTACAACTACTTCTGCTTCTTTTTCCAGAGGCGATTAAACTATCGGATAAATGCCTAATTCCTTAAATCTAGAATTATGGAAGAGACAGAAAAGGCTTATCTAATTTCGAGCACAACATTTGCTATTTAAACGTTAAAATATCAAAAAAACAACAACCCCGAATGACTGTAATTTAGTAAAGAGATGGCAAGAAGGAACTGTTTTAGAATAAAGTAGTAACATAATACAGTACCCCCCTGGTAACGTATTTGTTTGTTTGTTTGTTTTAACATAGAGTGAAGTTAAAATTGTAACACTAAATTGTAAATTAGACAATAACTCCTAAAAATACGTCACTTATTCTTAGTAATTTTTTGGTTCAGCAGTACACTTGGGGGCTTTTAAAGCTTAATTTTTTTTGGGGGGGCGATCTCTGTCGTGGTAGTTTACAATTAACAAAAATACTTTCGCTCATGCTTGTTATTTTCTTTAATTTCGCGCACAACTACTCGAGAGCTATCTACGCCATTGTTTCCCAATCTTTTCTTGCCAAAAGGCATACTGACTTTAATAAAAATGTTGGGTTTCACCTTATGAAAACTCAGCCCAACACGCTACTATTATTACCATAAAATATTCTCAAGTACAAAAGCTATTAGAACGTAGCATCTCACGCTTGTACATCGATAGAGGAACAAGACAAATATATATCTTGGTTCCGTCCGCAAACCCAACTTATAGGAACAATACCTTTCCGAAGTACACAGTCGGGGAATACTGATCTATGCTAACCTTTCTAATTTTGAAGTGATATACTAAACAGAAAACAAATAGTCAAAACTACCCACCGCCAGTTTTTAGACTCCTCCAATAACGTGCCTAGGGCGCCAAAATGCAGAGCTCAATTTCTCTCCCCTCCCTTCTGGTAACGGGGCGCGAACCAAGGTGTTCAGGTTTTTATGTATGTATGGGCTGGATTCTTTACATTAGGTGTCTGTAACTTGTTGGAGATAAATGTCAACAATAAACAAACAGCACACAGTCCACTTATTTTAATTAAAACAAGTCAAACGTATATACAAATCTTCGTTACACTGTTGGTTACCACAGTTCTATCCAGAACTTTAAATAATTGTTTTTTTTTCCGTCAAAGTCCACACAGGCTGGTTCAGTTATTTTAGAACACAATTTGACAAGGCGAATTATTTCTTCTCTATTTTGTTATTACAATACAATACGTGATAATTTCACATTAAAAATCGCCACTATACGCTCTCTATGGCTAAACTCACAATCACGCAGTCAAGATCTATCTATTCTATATTTTTAAACTAGATATATAACTATGTCTAACTTACTTAACTTGAACTACATTTTGGACGCGTATTTATAGACTGACAGAACATTCTATAGAACGTTCTACACACTACGAGATATTATGATGCAATAACACTCAATCAAAACAACAAGAAAAACCTAGAAACAATTGAACTACACAACTTATGTAAACAAACCTGCGATAAAATATGGCTTCTAAATATAACTAAATTTAACACCGACATCGAACTTAAATTGAAACAGTCGTGTATATCTAATACGTGGAAACTCATGTCCACAGTCCAGCACGTTAACCATTGGACTGCGCTTGATGCTTTCTTCTATCATTGCCTGTTCTCTAAGTATCAACCATTTTGTCACTTTACAAAACAATAAGATAATCAGTCTTACACCGCAAACGGTCTAATTCTTTGGAAAGACAAGCTACAACTTTGAACTTTTGTTCTTAACCAGGGTCTGTCGTTTTTCAATTACTTTTTATTCCGGCTGTTCAGTTAAAGAGTATTTTTTTCTCTTTTTTTTTTTTCTAGAATCTGCAAATTCGTTCTAAGAATCTTATCTTGTCCTCTTCTTTTTTTTTATTCCCATTTTCTATTTGAATTTCTGCGGTTCTACTTTTTGCTTAACTTCTGCGATTATTCTCCCTGTGTTTTAATGTTTTACCTGCCAGTATTTCCATGACTTTTTGTAATCAGCCCCCTTTTTAATTTTTTTGTCTAATATTTTCTTTCGCTCTTTTTTTACACTCGTTCACATCTGACTTTTTCTTCCTTTTATATTTTCCAAACTATTTATTGAGTTGTCTCTCTCCATTCTCCTTTGAGCCATCAAGTAACATAGGAAATGAGTTACAGAAGCCTTAATACACGACTGTATTAACCACACTGTTTAGTAGTGACTGGAGATCATTATGGCAAGGCCCTATTGAAGTGGGGGGAAACGAGATAGTGGCGTGATATATCAGAAACAATGAACTGGTATTTAGAATTGAAACATGAATATTTCCATCATTTGTTGCTTTCACTTGAGGATCATGTGTTCTAGTTGGTCACATATGTTATTACATTATATCAGATCTTTAATTATCAATGTTCATAGGTTTTAAAAGAACAACTATAGCATATGTACAATAAAATGTTCACTTGCATCTAAATTAGTTGTTATCTTGCTATCTCTCACTTTGAACGGCACAGTATGCGACACATGGACTAAAATGTAGGTCAGAGATTTGGGGTTTCAGTTATAGACTGCTGCCCAAAAGGAAGGCAACCAGTCAGCAGCACCCGCCGCCTACACGATAAATCTTAACCAAATATCGAGATTGACTGTCGTTTTTATAACACGTTCACAGCGTAAAGTGCTGAGCGTATTCAGTGGTATATCGAGGGTTCGAACCTTGGGCTTCCGATACGCTGTCCAGCATACTTATCACTAGGTCACATCCTCCCAGTTTACAGATTTAGACAGACAGATGTAGACTATATATATATAGATGGATAGATTTAGTTAGTTAAATAAAGAGATATCTCACACATATTTTAATTCCGTTGCTAATTAAAACTGTATCAATAACATATTTTTAGAAGTGGCTTGGTTTTCAATTACCTACAGCTACCCTGCAAAGAAAACAGTAATAATGAAACGAAAATGTTTTTTACTATTACTTTAAAAATGTGGCTCATTTAACAATGTGATATGTGGATCTTTACTGTCAAACATATTTCAAAGATAAATAAAACCGGAATCTGTTTATATCTTAATGTAATGATTAGGTATAAAGCTTTCTTTTAGTTAAAATACATTTCAATGTCTATCAAGTTCGATGGAAACATTAAGCTAAAAGCGTAATATAATCACGAATTTTGTCCTAGGCATTAGCTTACTTAATGCGCCATTTATATACAAAATAACTCAGTATCTTTATGTATATGTGATCACAGTTGATGGGTTTAGGAGATATATTTTCATACATCAAAAAATAAAGTCATATTTTGTTATTCACGAGTAGGCTTCTCATACATTTATCATGATGGTCAGAGTGCTTCTAACAGTAAAAGCTATAAAGATAATGCTCATTTCTGGAATGAAACACAATGGGCTTAAGTTGAAAGCCTAAAACGATCAAATGCGGATTTGATTGAAGCCTGCCAGATACAAAATACGATGAATGTTAAACCTATGACGTTATAAAACAGGAAAAAAATTAAAAGTATAAAAAAATTTAAAAATAAAAAAAAATACTGCTAAAAAATAAAATGTGAACAAAAATATGGTTAAGGCTTTTTTTTAGTGGAAGTGGAAAAGTGAACACCTATATCCTGTTTATGGTAGCGAGTTTGAAAAATAATACTCAAGATGTAGTAAAAAAAACTAATGAAAATAATAATTCAGTTGTGTGAACTAGAATGTCAAGTTTTTACTGCACTACTTCTAAACAGGAATATATTTGTATTTATGGAAAAGATACTTAGGCTATCTACCGCCTTCCCTAATTTTGAACTATTGACCAGAGAGAAGGCAGCCAATCAGGAGCACTATATCACCCATGCTAAGAGATTGACTGTCACACTTATAGCGTACCCATAATTTAAAATTAAAAATGCAGAGAATATTTTGATGTATTGCACGAATTCGATTCAGCTCGCGAGCTCCGAAATTCAGAGTTATGCCACAAGCCCCACAGACAAAAACAAAGTAATGCTAATATCCAGAAGACCAAGTGATATAACTTATCTCATAAGAAAAATCAAATTTCGTATTATTTAGTTAATAGATTTTGGTGAACACCGTGTTGGGTACCCTTGATATTCAATAAAGTATTTTAGAAGTCTACACTGCCAAATAAAAAATTATCTGCTACAGACGTAAGTCTGTAGGCTTAGAGCGTATTTCGATACCAGTGGTTGGCGGAACATACATAGCCAGCCCATCGTGTAGCTTTGCGGTTAACAACAAGCAAACAAACAAAACAAATACATGTATCTACATAGGCAATTCTGCTGATGTTTCATCTCTTAATAGCCAACCGATACGTAAAGTACAAAATAACTGTTTTTATTAGGGAAAAAAAAAGTTTAAAAATGTAACGTCTTAAATGACCACGTGACGTGATGTTGTAGAATAGATAACTTTTTTATGTGTGTTACAAGAAGTTTACATAAAGCTGGAAAATACGTTACTCGTCAAATAAATTCAAAATACAGTTTAATTGATATCAAGCATAACAATGTAGAGAAATTAGTATTGATACAAAGAATCAAAGCTGATGCCAATTAGATCAGTATTACAGCTTTAACCTATAAACCATAAGCGTCGGACACAGGGGGTATACAGCACTTATTTCAAATACAGTGAGAAAGCATCCACTTCGTCCCCTCATAAATTTCTTTTAGTTTAACATCTACTTCGCTCCTCATAAGTTTCTTTTAGTTTAACATCCACTTCACCCCCTCATAAGTTTCTTTTAGTTTAACATCCACTTCGCCCCTCATAAGTTTCTATTGGTTTAACATCCACTTCGCCCCTCATAAATTTCTTAACATTGACTTCGCTACCTCTTAAGTTTCTTTTAGTTTAACATCTACTTCGCTCCTCATAAGTTTCTTAACATTGACTTCGCTACCTCTTAAGTTTCTTTTAGTTTAACATTTACTTCGCTCCTCATAAGTTTCTATTGGTTTAACATCCACTTCGCCCCTCATAAGTTTCTTTTAGTTTAACATCTACTTCGCTCCTCATAAGTTTCTTTTAGTTTAACATCCACTTCACCCTCTCATAAGTTTCTTTTAGTTTAACATCCACTTCGCCCCTTATAAGTTTCTATTGGTTTAACATCCACTTTGCCCCTCATAAGTTTCTTTTAGTTTAACATCTACTTCGCTCCTCATAAGTTTCTTTTAGTTTAACATCCACTTCACCCCCTCATAAGTTTCTTTTAGTTTAACATCTACTTCGCTTCTCATAAGCTTCTTTTAGTTTAACATCCACTTCGCTCCTCATAAGCTTCTTTTAGTTTAACATCCACTTCGCTCCTCATAAGCTTCTTTTAGTTTGACATCTACTTCGTGCTCTCGTAAGCTTCTTTTAGTTTGACATCCACTTCGTGCTCTCGTAAGCTTCTTTTAGTTTGACTATGTTGGACTATGGATCAAAGGATCCTGAGTTCAAGACGTGGTGACATTGAACTAGCCCGTCACTTTCAGCTGTGGGCACATTATAAAATTGACAGACAATACCATTATTCGTTCAAAAATCCAGTCAAATCCTTTGTGGCGGTGGGTGCTTCTGGGTGACTGCTTTTCCTCTTGTCAGTAGTGCAAAATTAGGGACGAATATACATTCTTGTTTGTACACAGTTTTCGGTGAGAACCCCGTGCTTTCCCACATCCTAGTTCGTTCAAATGATAAATAAGTCCGGGGCTTCCCACACACACACTATAATGTGAACTTGTCACGTGGAAAACATATGTTTAGTCATACTTCTTGTTAATAAGTTACAAAGATGTTGGAAGTAAAATATGTGAAAAGGTTCAAAGTAAAATTGGAATTAGAATTTTAAGCCTGAATCGTACCTTACGCGCACGTGGGCTAAACGGCTAAGTCAGAGACCCATAGGATTGATTCGTGTATTGTCTCAACAAATACCACCTGGCAAACATTATTTCCAGCAAAAATTTCGACAGTAGCTCCAAACTTTAAAATATCCGTGTTTTGTCAAACATATAACCTGCGTAAATGTTTGGCAACAATATACCAATCCTTTATACTAATCATTTGTCTTTAGGAAGTTTACAGAACACGTTCTACTAAACATTACAAACATTTGATGTAAGCCAACTGATGTCACAAACATACGTTTTAAAAAAATGGATTTCGACTTCTCAATACGTGTGTCATAACAATGTATCGTGAGTTTAGTTTGAGAGAAAGTTCAGAACTACTGTCGAAATTTTTACTGGAAACAATGTTTGCCAGGTGGTATTTGTTGAGACAATCACGAACTTCTCAATACGTGTGTCATAACAATGTATCGTGAGTTTAGTTTGAGAGAAAGTTCAGAACTACGCTGGATTGGAGACGTTTATGATCTGCACGTGCCTGTTGAGTTGAGACGTTTCAAACTGCTAAGTCGACTCGGTAAAGACCTGTGATAGCAGTTCAAAACGTCATCCTCACATGGAGACTGTAAACGTTTCCACTTCTTATTACCATTTCACAGCTTATGTTATCAATACTGAGGTACATATCTCAGTGATATTTTAGTTTAAAATGTAAAATATGAAAAAAAAATGCAATCATAAATATGAAAATTTTTCAGAAAATGAAAAACAAGCGCGATTAAAAAGAGAACCAGTGAAGATACACAAAAATGTATTTGTTTGTTTTAGAGCAAAGCCACATTGGACTTTCCGCTGTGATCACCACGGGGAATCGAACAGCGGACTTTCGCGTTGTAAGTCTGTAAGCTTACTCGTTTCAAGAAGAGCGCAGCCTATTACACGACAATACACGATTTAGCAAGCAAGCAATTCAATGTTGATTAATACCCTGTGAAGTAAAATAAAATATGGCAGCTTTAAAAAGCTAGTATATCGATCTTAGAATAACGGAATCGTATAAAGAAATCAAAATATTTAATTCCAAAATAACAGCAATGAGTTACTGTTCTCAAAAATAAAAAAATTAACATGCACAGACACGTAGAAATACATCTACAATATATATATATATACGCACACACACTGGAATGTCGTCAGGTGTTGAACCAAATATTTCTAAATAAAACCTATTCTAATGTTAATCGTATAGTGTAAATGTGTTATAAATATTGTACCGAACTTTGCTTATGTCGTATTGATATATTTTTATTAAATACAGAAGATGGGAGTCGTTGTAACTAATGACGTGTCACACGATGGTTTCGATTATACACACACCAGATCTGATGATGGATGTTCTGCTCGATACCATGGCGACGATGAGTATAATCATGACAAATACGATACATTCGGATGCGATTTATTTAATTTGGATCACAGAGGTCGTTATAGATTATGAAATTGAGAGGTTAATTAAATTTATGAAGTAGTCCAACAAAAATATTAGTGTTAGTGTGTTTGGAATTAAGCTGCACAAAGGGCTATCTGTGCTCTGCCCACTACGGGTATCGAAACCCGGTTTCCAGCGTTCTAAGTCCGCAGACATACCGCTGTGCCACTGGGGGGCTAGTGTTAGTTTACATATTACCATTGAAAAAAAAATCGTACCAATGTTTCTAAGAGCATTTCTCTCTAGTTTGTGTTTTTCGGTATTTTCTTCATTATTTATACTTTATGTTTTTATGAATACCGACTTCATGTGACGTTTCCTTTGTTATTGAACACTGTTACTGGTGCTTTTCTAAAAACTTTAAAAATTATTGTTTTATAGATTATACATCTGGCTTCTGTTACCTTTATTAAGTTCGTGCGTTATATATAAAATCAGTTTGATTCGGCCAGGCATGTTCAGGTGGTTAGGGCACTCGACTCGCAATCTGTGGGTCGCGGGTTCGAATCCCCGTCACACCAAACATGCTTGCCCTTTCAGCCGTGGGGGCGTTATAATGTTTCGGTCAATCCCACTATTTGTTGGTAAAAGAGTGGCCCAAGAGTTGGCGGTGGGTGGTGATGACTAGCTGCCTTCCCTCTAGTCTTACACAGCTGAATTAGAGACGGCTAGCGCAGATAGCCCTCGTGTAGCTTTGCGCGAAATTCAAAAAACAAACAGTTTGATTGTAGTTTTATACGTACTCATCGCAATCATTACCGACTGCTTTCAGTTAATTAGTAAATAAATTATTGTACAATTTTCGAACATTAAACATATTATAAAGTAGAAAGCAGGCTTTAAAAGTTCATTTGCTAGTAACCTGACCATTGCAGTTACCCAAGAGAGGTTTTTTTTTGTTTTTTTTTTGAATTTCGAACAAAGCTACATGAGGGCTACCCGTGTTAGCCGTCCCCAATTTAGAAGTTATAGACTCGAGGGAAGGCAGCTTGTCAACACCACCCACCCGTCAACTCTTGGGTTACTCTTTATCAACGAAAAGTGAGATTGACAGTCACATTATAATGCCCACACTGTTAAAAGGGCGAATCCACGTCCCGTAGATTAGGAATCGAGCACTCTTACCAACAGGCGTTGTAATAAAAGAATGTCTTCCTGTACAGGGCTAATCTTTAGTTAATTTCTATCAATTTCAGCGATTTTGTTAAGCTCAGATTATGTGTTTTGTTTGAATTTTTATGTTCATAACCTGGTCACTCTAAGTGATCTTATGATTTTACGTAAATCGGTTTATGCGTTTTATACACACATTAATTAATATTTTATTTCATTGGCTCTTCGTGTCGCTCCTCAGTGGCAAAGCAGCAAATCTATGGACTTACGCTGCTAAGAAACCGGGTTTCGATATCCGTGGGGGGCAGAGTACAGTTTGCCCTTTGTGTAGCTTTGTGCTTAATAACAAACAACAACAACTTTACGTGTCTCTAAGGATTTTTAGACAGGGCCTAGCCCAGTCGTTAGTGCGCCTTGTCATGACTTCGCTGAACAAACTCCACAATTTCAATTATACGTGCGTTATAAGAATGAGAAATTCGGGGTGGGGGGGGGGGTGCCTTTCTTTTGATCAGCAGCTCAAAATGAGAGACGTTTAACACAGGTGGCGCTCAGATTAAGGATACCAAATACCCTTAAGAAGGTTTATGTACAATCTCTTGATAAATTAGAGGTCTCATGATTTCATCGAGTTTAGTTCGAGTTGTTTCGTGTTTTAATTGGTATCACACTATTGTATAGTTTCGTGTACATAACTTGATCACTTTAAAACTGTCACCTTCTTCCGCCCAGCGTTCCTAGTATTGTATATGGTTCATGTATATCGGCGTATTTCTTAGTTTCTTGATGTCAATCAATATTATGAACATTTCAAACCCAGGTCTTTCTAGTTGTTTTGTTGTTTGATGTTTTATTTTTGTTTTTCAGTATTCATATTAAATTCTCTGGTAAAAATCATACACACGTTTTTATGTCTCCTCACATAGGCGGCTTCTAAATATTTCGATATTTGGTCTATACTTCTGCCCCCTAGTGGTTTCGTGATAACTCTGAAGACATATAACAATTGTTTTGTGCTTAACAATAAACAAACTATACTTCTAGTATACTGGGCTTATTTTATTTTTGCACAAATTAAACTCATAAAAATAATGATAATTACTTATGTATTTTAGGTGCATGTATGTATTTCATTGTTTCGTAGGTTCAAATGTTGTTTTCAGTAATTAATCACCCAAAATTATAATCTAAACACACAACTCACACTAATATATGTGTGTGCAATGAGTCACCATTTCAATGACTTGTGGCTATTTAATTTTTGGTGTATTCATTGTGTTATCATTTCCAGAAATTTTGTAAAATGACTAATGCAGCATATACAAAAATAAAACGTTTTGTAAAGCTCCAAAAGTTATGAGTATGTATACTTTGTTCAAACACACACATATATATATACGTGATTAATATATGGCTTATATTAATAAGTTAATATAAGCCATATTAAATTAATAGTTAAGCCATATATATATATTGGCTTAACGTGATAGTCAACGAATTCATAAGCTCGCTCCTTGTATTTTAAAAACTTTTAAATATTTGTTTTCTCACTCTTGTTTATATTTATTTCTCTATTCAGTCTTTCATATCACACACACACAAAACAACCTAAAAACGAGTCTGACTAAAATAATGAGCTTAATAAGGATATTAAATGTTTTAGATATTCATAATAGTGTTAAGGGTCCAGACCGATTTAGTAATTCACATTCCATAACTAATATGATATTGTAAAATATAAATCAGGCAAACATTACATATATGTTTTTTGTAATAATGCAACTTTTTTCTTTAAATTAACACCTGAACACAACTGGGGAAACTCCCCTCCTTTTTTTTTTATTATTTCAAACAACCAAACCAAAATTTAGTAACGCTACACGTATGGACAAAATATTACCATAGAAACACCATGAGGTTTTCTAGTAGCATAACCATGGAAACATCATGAGGTTTTCTAGTAGCATAACCATGGAAACATCATGAGGTTTCTAGTAGCATAACCATGGAAACATCATGAGGTTTTCTAGTAGCATAACCATGGAAACATCATGAGGTTTTCTAGTAGCATAACCATGGAAACATCATGAGGTTTTCTAGTTGCATAACCATGGAAACATCATGAGGTTTTCTAGTAGCATAACCATGGAAACATCATGAGGTTTTCTAGTAGCATAACCATGGAAACATCATGAGGTTTTCTAGTTGCAGAGGAATCTGAGAGGTAGGTCATATACACTTGTAGGGATACACCGTTTATCAGATTTAACCTCTTTTTTTTTACTAGCCTCTTGTGAAATAAAATTATGATTGTAAATTTGGAATGATTATGAGTACCCAGACCTGCATCCCATATCTAATTATGGATGTAGATGGCTAATTAATGGAAAACTAGGGAATAACACTATACGATCTGCTCGATAATAGGTTTGGCACACTATGATAAGTGTGAGATTAGTAAAACCACGAATAAAGTATCAAATATTATAGATTTATCAATATGAAGATCAAATAGTTTTGTAAACAGAGAGATCAAACATATCATAACCTGGAAAACTACATATATCTTATCTTCACCAAAAATGTCAAGGTTATGATATGTTTGATCTCTCTGTTTACAAAACTACATATATCTTATCTTCACCAAAAAAAATGGTAAACAGAGAGATCTTGACATATGATATGGAAATAAGTTTAATAACACGTGGAAAATATCTTAAATTTGGCGATGTTATTTGAAGGTAAGCTAACTTTAATGAATTAAAATATGACACGACATTGATATCGGTCGCTCACAATAAGGTCAGTAGTACTATAGGTTTTTATATAAAAGTGAATAAAATAAGCACGAGATTAGTAAGATAATCTGGACTCGATATTGTTCGGCTTTGCCTATAGAGTTTCTTATATAGGTGCTGCATATTAATCAATAATTTATTGAGATTCCCATGTTAATTTCGGACTTTAACTCTGTCGTCACAATAAAAGAAAATATTAGTTTAATTTTATTACAAAGGTGAGTTGGACCTGGAGAGTTCAATGTCACTGGGTCAAGAATTGGTGTTATTCTTAATTATTGCCTCATGTCTGGACGTGTTTCTTTTGGTTAAAATACGTTGTTACAAACGTTTAAGTTATCATTAGGTAAGCAAATTACTAAAACTTAAGCATTCATGAACTCACATACATGTACTTAATTTATATATTACACTGGTAAGTAGCGTTCATCAACTCACACACATGTACTTAATTTATATATTACACTGGTAAGTAGCGTTCATCAACTCACATACATGTACTTAATTTATATATTACACTGGTAAGTAGCGTTCATTAACTCACATACACGTACTTAATTTATATATTACACTGGTAAGTAGCGTTCATCAACTTACATACATGTACTTAATTTATATATTACACTGGTAAGTAGCGTTCATCAACTTACATACATGTTCTTAATTTATATATTACACTGGTAAGTAGCGTTCATCAACTCACATACATGTTCTTAATTTATATATTACACTGGTAAGTAGCGTTCATCAACTCA
>NW_013670369.1:0-8849 GCF_000517525.1 Limulus polyphemus
TAAAGACTTGTGTCGTTAAAGTTTCGTTGGAACGAAGTTACGGAAAAATCAATGAACAAACGGAGACGTAACAGTATGAAACATATTAGCACGAAGTGATCTCAGTGAGCGTGTAGTTCGAAAACATGGGCATTCGATCACATACAGTGGAGGGGAGTAAAGGTGTTCTTTACAGATGAAACAGAATTCGAATTATTTAGTTTGTTCGATGGTGGAGAACAGAATCGTATCATAGTCAACTTACACGTATACAGTGAAGCATGGTGGGAAATCAGTACGTGTTTGAGGGCTACATCTCAACCAGCGTTGTCAGTGATCTACACAGCGGCCCGGCATGGCCAGGTAGTTAGGGCACCCGACTCGCAATCTGCGGGTCGCGGATTCGAATCCCCGTCACACCGAAACATGCTCACCCGGTGTCCGGACTAGGACGCCAGTCCTACTCCCTGATACTCACCTCCAACAGAATTTGAAGGTGTGAGAAACACCATACGAAACTACTTAGTGATCTACACCTTGTCTGCTGACAAGTACATGCCGATTTTGAGGCACCATGTCATTATCTAACGAACATCGCCCATTGGGTAGGGATTTAACTTCCAATTTTTCAATGATATCAAGCATACAGCAAGTGTGGTGAAACGATATCTTGACGGTAAAGAAATCAGTGGAACACTCACAACATGTCTTGGCTTGCACGAAGTCCCAATAACAACATTCTTGAGACTGGATGAACTTATGTAAAAACTGAGACAGTTAAAATGCAAACAGATAATTTAGGTAAATTATGGGAAATACTACAGGATATATGAAATAATACCCCTGTATGACAGGATGAAAATAAAGCGTCGTACTCTGTAAATCAAAGGCCTCACATACAGAATACTAGTGCATTGTACAACTCACTCTCTTTTATTTTGTATTTTTCGTGATAATGTTTGTGCCATTAATACTTCCACCTACAGTTGCCATTCTCTGTGATTTGCATGTGTATTGCTTGTGTATTTCTATATTATTTCTATTTCTATAGACATATATTGATATGTTGAAGTAAAATATAACATTAAAGGTATAACCTTATTCAACAACACTTAAAAACAAATTATTTGTGAAGCAGTAGTGATTTTTCAAATGTTACTTTGTTCTTTATTAGTGAGTAGCAGGCTTTAAAGTATTAGTATTTTTATTTATAGACTCCAAAGGTAACCCCAGAAACCTCGTTAATAGTAAAGGTTTGAGGAGAAAACCATCTTCAAAGAACTTGGAATCAGTTTTAACCTGTAGCGACGAGAGATTTGTGGATTTTCTCAACAAATGTCTCGAGTAAGTTCTTCTAGTTTGGGTTCTTATAAGATAATGCAAGGCAGCAATGAACAATGATAATAGTGAAAAGTAATAATGTGTACCTATATCACTAATGCTTATATCAAAGTATGTTGCTAATGGCTCAAAACAATGTAGTAACACTTATTGACATTATGTTATGACACTATTGTTTAGTGTTTCACGTATGTGGTTAATGTACAACAATGTGAGTAGTAGTGTTGTGTAGTAACATTTAAATTATATTATTTGATGTTAATAAGCAACATCCATCAATAATATGTAATGATATTTAAGACTTTTTAAATAAATAGCACATGATATTCACGTGTTTATTGCAAGCTTATTAATGAAGGGGGATTTATTTCGAAAACGGTCTATTTAAGCGAAGAGGACCAAAAAGAGATAAAGAGAATATGAAAGTAGTTATGTTTATATCCATTCCTCAGTTGCTATGCATAAGAATAACCGCCTGAAATATCGAGCTGCCACCAGCTGATGACTTATTTACAAAACTAAACATCTGAAACACATAAACGGGGTTGAGTGCGTTATACCAAAACATATATGCAAATCAGCAAGTCATGTGACAACCACAGCTGATATAAAGTCGCAATAGGAACGGTATACATCAGAACTACATTTTGACATTGTTTGGCTTTATATAGATAATGTAGTGCCATCGAAAATTGTTCACTTTAGAGACAGTCCTTTCCGATTCAAAATATTCATACATTTAGATCTTAAAGATGCGTTCAAAACACAGACTTAAAATTTTCAAGAATAGGATATCCTTTACACTTAATGACATTTGAAAACAAATGAATATGGATCAACTTGGCACACCAAGACCATCAAGAAAGTGATTTGCAACAAGTCGGATCCTAGCCGTGGTAAGCAGACTCTGGAGTCTTGTAACAAGTGAGATTCCAAGAGCACAAAAGGTCAGTGGCAAAAGCTATTCAAGTGCTCCAGGCAACAAAACTCATCACAATGTAGAAGGATTTCCGTGTGGAAAGCGGCACTAGTTACGTGTACACAAGTTGCTTCCACGACAGATCCATTCAACCGTCACATACCTGAGCATCTGCAGAATGAAACTTGTATTTCATGTTATTCCATACGACACATACCATTAAGTTATCGGACGCAGCACCTATGGATATATGTGTGATGTGACTATTGAAACTGTATGTTGTTGTTACACTCGGTGTCTAGTATGAAATAACTTGTATTTTTTTTTCTGTAGATGGGATCCTGACCTTCGTCTGACTCCTGACGAAGCTCTTAGACACCCATGGTTAGCGGGACATGATAGTGGTAGAAGAACTTCCAAGTCAGTTCAGTCCCTAATAATCCGTGAAGTAGAAACAGGTAATGTCCTTTGTCATTCCAGTCCGTGATAATCCATAAAGTAGAAATACATAATGTTTCGTGTAACTCCAGCCCGTGAAGTAGGAATAGATGGGGACTCTTTTCAGTACATTATCTATTATTCTGTACAATGGAAGTAAATAAAAATGTCAGTCCATGACGTAGAAACAGGTAGTGCTCATTTTCACTCTAGTCCGTAAAGAAGACAAAAGTAATTCCCCCCTATCACCCCCGTCTATTATAATTATTGAAGTAGAGACAGGTAATGTTCCTTATTACTTCAGTCCCTGAAGTACAAACAGGTAATGTTCCTTATTACTTCAGTCCCTGAAGTACAAACAGGTAATGTTCCTTGTCATTCTATATCATGACGTAGAGACAGGTAATGTTCCTTGTCATTCTATATCATGACGTAGAGACAGGTAATGTTCCTTGTCATTCTATATCATGACGTAGAGACAGGTAATGTTCCCTGTCATTCTATATCATGACGTAGAGACAGGTAATGTTCCTTGTCTTTCTATATCATGACGTAGAGACAGGTAATGTTCCTTGTCATTCTATATCATGACGTAGAGACAGGTAATGTTCCTTGTCATTCTATATCATGACGTAGAGATAGGTAATGTTTCTTGTCAACCGTCGCATATTTGAGCATCTGCAGAATGAAACTTGTATTTCATGCTATTCCATACGACACATACCATAAAGTTAGTGTAGTTTGTTCCTGGTAAGCCCTGGTAATGGCGAAAGGCCTTGTAGTCACTGGATATAGCAGATGTAGTGTGGTAGACACATTGTATTCTTTACTTTCATTCATAAGTTCATATAAATACAAACCACACCGGTTAGTTTGTTCTCGTATATGTAAATAAACCAAACAAGGAAAAAAGCCTTGATTTAGGAATCGATAATATAACCTCGTATACTTCACTGAGTTGCTTTAGTATCTCAGACATAAAATAATCAAATACATAATCACACCAAATTCGTATTTTCATAAATATGTGATCATTCACAAAAAAACATTATTTTTTGTATCGTAAATAATATGTAACCCATCTCTTTGTGTAAACCAACTTTTGACAGACATAAACAGTGAACGTTACTTAGAATTAATATATTTTATCATTTGCTTTAGATCAACCTAGATCAATCTACAGGGTCTACAAAGGGTCAAAGGGTCATCATAGAAACAGAGACTCTCGCTCCTTCAACAAAGCTGCCTCAGAAGAATCATGTAAGTACATAGAAATTTACAGTTTTAAACAGTGTTTGGTACATTAGTTTTTTAGTTGCGCACTTTATAAGTTTCACGCGATTTTACAATAAACACAGTTGCGTGAACTATTAGCCATACATTACAAAATACTTCATTTTCCAAAGTAGTAGAACGACATGTTGACTGATGTTCAGAGGTGGTTTCAATTGTAGAGTAAAAAAGTCTTTTTTTCTGAGTTCTCGTGTCATCAGCAGTAAAACTATCTTGAAATGAGTACCGTGGGCTCTCTTAAGTTCTTTGAAAAGGTACTGGTAAATGTGAAAAGCATTATCTACACTGGGCTTAGAATGATATTTTCAACAAGTCGATCCTGGCAACAAGTAAAATAAACAAACGACACAATATACTTTTTTTGTAGTAGTGGTTTACAGCAAACATGTTTTAGATGTTACAATTATACATTTAATAAGCTACATAAGATGTTACAGTTTACATAGCAACATTATAAGATCTACATATAATTGTACATTTAATAAGCTACATAAGATGTTACAGTTTACGTAGCAACATTATAAGATCTACATATAATTGTACATAAATAAGTTGCATAAGATCTTACAGTTATACATAACATAAACTGCATAAGATATTGCAATTATAATTGGTTTAAATTACTAGAAATCTATGGTTCTGCATATTGTAAGTTACTTTAGATGCTACTATGGTAAATAGCGTAATTTAAGTAAGACGTTACAGTCGCACTTAGCATAATTAGATAGGACTTTAAAGTTATTCGTAGGCTTAGAGCAATAGGCAGAAACTATCGTACTCTTTATGAAAGGTCTTAAGATTACCACCAGCAACTTCATAAACTTTGGTTTTGTAATTTTAAACTTGTGTTAGAAACTTTACTCAATTCTTATATATATTTTAATAACGGAAGACTTAGGTTCAATAATACTAACTTTTCTCGTGTTTCAGTGGTCTTAAGGTCCATTGAGAGTATAGATACCAGCATTGGTGATCCAGACGACCTCCTAGTAGATTCTGGAATGTTCCTACCACCAATATTGTGACAAAAACCCTGAGGGTAGATACACACTGGTAAACACTTCATCAACCAAGGTCGCATGACAGTTTGCCTGATTGGTGTGTCCACCCTCATACAACTTGTTTGAGTGTAGAAATTGACTACCATCAGTGGTAATTGAAGCTTGGCATGACTTTCAGCTCAACATATCCTTCAAGTGTGGCTTGTCTTACGTAATATGAGAAGTGAACCATGCCTTCATGTATTCCAAAGTGAAACATGTCCTATATGTGGGTCGTCATAATATATTAAATGAGCCAAGCATTCGTGTGCAACTATATGTAAGATTAAATTTAATGGAGTTCTTATATATGATTTTTTAGCCTCTGAAGTAAATCACGGAAACGTGTTCTCAAGTGAATGTTAATGCTTTCAGAAGAAACTTGTGTCATTACGTGTTACTATGAATGAGCCAACTCTTCTGGTGTTTTTTGTTTTTAAAGTGATAAATGAAATATGTTGTAATGTCAGCTTATACAATGCCTTCACATTAAGTTTAGTATTAAAGAAAAGAACACAATTCTTCATATGAGACTTACTGTTATATCAGAAAAGGGGAAGTACTTTCACACGAGGACAATTGCTATGTTAGGAGTGAAACATGTTTTATGTCAGGCTGATCATGCTATCACGTGTAAAACATGCCTTAATGTAAGTCATATCGTAATGTGTGGAACGTTGTTGGTACCTTTATGTATGATTTGTTATTATATCATAAGGGAAACAGGTCTTTCTGAGAAGCTTATCTTTTGTCAGAAATGAGAAATTCTGTCATTTCAGAGTTATTGTTATATTAGACAGTAACAATACTCTCGTGTAAGGCCTATTGTTATGTGAAAAGCGAAACACGAGGCTTATTTTTACATCGGGATAGACTAGTAAATAGTAGTGGAATGAGGCTTAACATTATATTATAGAAATATGCTCTTATGTGCCACGATATGCCAGAAGGGAGCCATGCACATTTGCTTAAAACACTATGTAGAGACTATGTATACACCATGTAGATATTGCACTGCATTTACTACTGTTTACAAAATAAATAAGTTCAATAAGAAAAGCAAAAAAAAGAAGAAGAAGAAGGAACGAAATGACGTATGCTGTTGTAGTTTATTAATCACGTGATTATTAAAGTGTTTATCGTAACATGATATAGAATAACACCAGTTAAATACTCTAAGAAGGGCAATACAGAAGTTCATGTACTGATATACAATGCTCTGAAACGCATAGCGCTCACAACCAAGTAAAATCACGCGATACGATCATAGCGAAGTTAGACTCGTAATACATGAATTCACATGATGTCATAGTTAAAATGACTTGCTGTATCATATACGTGAATGACAAGTCATGCAATCATGTCTTTGACCTCGGTATTACTGTGATGATATTAGATGTAGATGTATAGATTTAAGGATCACAAGATCCAACTGTTTATACGCTCCCAATGTAAACGTGTGATGCAGAAAGTAACAGGATCATGTCTGCGGTCCTGTGTTAGTCTGGTAATACTGTAATTTTTATACATGTGAGTAGAGCATGGCAATGAGATAAACATGTCATTAATATTGATGCTGAGTCCATTCCAAAATATCACGTGATAAAACTAAAGGATGTATTTCGTGAATACCGGCAATGCAAAAATTCACATCACATGTTAAAGCCACTGACTTGAACATAATAAACAGGTATGCGATATTGTTGCGTAAGACTCGTAACGTAGGTAAACTATTATGTAGAATCATAGGAACTTTGTACATGTACAGTTGCCCGACGAAGGCTCTGGTAAAAGGGTCGAAAGCTTGCAAATAAAAGTATTTTAACGTGTACAGTTATACGATATTGTTTAACGGACTCCTGGTTATGTGAATTACTTCCCATACAGATTAATAGTGTAAGTACAAAGGAATACAGATAGTAACGTCACGGTTAAGACCGTTTACATAGTAGAAATATAGGCATATAGTTAATTTATCTTAAGGATATATATATATTCCAAACAACACTCAGTGCCTGCTCACCCCCCCCCCCCACACCCCTCAATGGCTCAGCAATGAGTCTGTAGGCTTACGACGCTAAAAATCGTGTTTCAATACCCGTGGTGGCCAAAGCACAGATAGACCTTTCCGTAGCTTTGCGCTTAACAACAACAAAACAACCAGTCAATGGTTGCTCTATACAGCATTATGTTGAACCTGTGTTCGGAGTACATATCTTCTCCCAATAGATGGCACCACATGTAACTGATTGTAGTTCATTAACACATCAACATACTTTATCATCAGAACAAATTCATGTTGGATGGCAAAAAACCTTAATAAAAACCAGTACATATGTGTGTTTTCTACAACAATCTCATATTTTGTGACCGTATATAGTTTAATAATATAGTACACAAATATATTTCATATTCTCTGCAGTATGCCAAAAAATAAGCTAAGAGCTAACATATAAAGCGTGATGGACAGAGCTCAGATATTCTATTGTATAGCTTTGCGCTAAAATAAATATTTATGAAAACATAGCGAGAATCTTTCTGTAATAAAATTGATAATTGTAACTAGTTTTTAAACTATTGCACTACCTCGTTTTTTATGAACATTTAGCTAAAACGTATTTTATTGTTTCATTATTTCACTGTAAATTTCATGTAATTAAACTGTAGTTTACTCCTTTCAACAATATTTTAAAAGTTGTGAAAACAATGCATCTAATCGACTTTTTGTTTCTATCCTCCTCTTTCCCAAGCGTGGGTATTTATAAAAGACAATGTTTGCGAGTTTTTGTTCTGTTTCTAACAGAAAAATTAAATTATTTTTTCGAAGACCGTGTTCGTAAATTAAATTATTTTTTCAAAGACCACATAACAGAAAATATAGTGAAGTGCGTGCACCTAAGCCTATATGTTACGTTATTTTTGAGTTCAAGTCAATACTTCTTTATATCTAACTTGAAGTAACTACTTTTTTTTCCGAGTGCAGTGTACAAGGCTCGGAGATTTTGATATTTCAACCATCAAGTAGGAATCTATTACTTGTTTTACATCTCTCCCGTTTTATGTAAACTATGGTGAACTATTTTAGGGACAACGATGGCTTACCCCATTTCTGTTTATTAGTAGTCGCTGCACTTCATATGTTTAATTCGTTAGACGCAATGTGTTGTATATCAAGTTCTATTATCAGACCTAAAACTATAACGTATGTTAATTTTCTCTATAAAAGTAGTCAATACATTTGTTCTATTGTTAGGCCTAAAACCATAACCTTTTAATTTTAATTATAAAAGTAATCACTGCAACTCACTACTTTTCAAACATTTAACGTTTTTATATTTCAGAGTGTCACAGTGTACTTAATTCGATCTTGGTTAATAAATAAAAACGCCTCAAACATAATATTAATTAAACAAAGTGACTAAGGTAGGATATTTCATTAGGGATGACCATCACCTTGTTCCCAAATAGATAAGGTATTTTTTGTCAGTTATTTCAGATATTGTATCTTGTTTGTGTAAGTAGTTCCAATGTTTCGTTGTATTTCAGAATCTGGTGCATACTTGGGGATTTAGGTATTTGTCAATAAAGTTAGAAAACGAATAATCTTTACTCTCCAGGTAACAAGAAAAAAAAAATCAGCCAACGTTTCGCCATTGTGGCTTCATCAGGGCTAGTTCTTGTATTATTAGCTATTGTTGCGTCAGCGAGTCACATGACTAGTGTTGACGCCACGTTTCTAGAACTATCCCGTACCTTGGCGAATGCTCTAGTATTTACTAGATATAGGGTAGTCTGGTATATAAAAGAGGGTGACAACGTGACGGGAGAATAATGTAATG
>NW_013670369.1:9849-16952 GCF_000517525.1 Limulus polyphemus
AAAGTTTCGTCGGAACTAAGTTACGGAAAGTTAATTAACAAACGGAGACGTAACACTATGAAGAAGCTAAAATGGCGAAACGTTGACTGAAATAAAAAGTTTTCTTATTATATAGAGAATAAAAGTAGTTCTTTTTCGAACTTAGTAGTTCAAAATTAAAAATCTCAAATGATTAAATAAGCGTTGCAGGCCACATACTGAACGATAAAAACACAGAAATGCGAAGTTTAGATTGTTGACCCTATAACTTCTCTCTCTCTCTTGTAAAACTAAGTTCTGAAGTGAACAGATGAGAAATGTCCTCTTGTTGGTAATCAAATGAAGAGTAACTCTAAATAGCAAATACTGACACGTATTATTCTTGCGTTTTGTTGTTGAAGTTACTGCTAATACATTAACTGTTAACTTTAGAATTACCGATCAAGTACAAAACTCCGCATGTTTTTGTAACGCATATTTCTAAACTATTTATGCTCAAAATTGCTTGTGGATCCAAAACTTTCTTCCTTACAGGGTCCGCAATACAAGTCACGCACATATAAAACATCAACAATATAAAAATACCATCAATATTGCACTTGATCCTATTAGTCACTACCTCACATATTGAATAAGTGATTCCATCAATTTTTTGTCGTTTCTTTACACTGTGTGTTGTATGTTGTAAAATTACCCAATATCATGCAATATGTGGACCTCACCGACAGTGAATGGTATAATTTTAGGGTTAAATTCTGATGTTTCAAGGTTTACTGATTATTCTTAATAATGCTAAACCCGCGTGATAGTTTCGCCATCTGCTATTAAAACAGTTATCACTACTCCCTGACGTTTGTTTATTACTTGCTTCCTGGTATTATTACACTTCTGCTACAATATGCTCATAACTGCACGGTTCTATAATTTCAGGCGTTTACTTAGTTAGGTGTTATTACCAGTATATCTCAGGCAAGTTATGATTACTGATACAGTGATACAGAACTATACCAGTAAAACTGTTGGCTCAGCTGTCATCTGTTTTAGATGTCTGCGTTCAATTCCTGATTAAGTTCTCTATCAAACAGACTTATGTTTGATACAACACGTATGGATACAGTATCGATTGAGTTTATTTTAAAACCGTGCTCTAGTTCTAGCAGTTACAAGAGGCCTTCTGGAGCTCAAAAGCTCTATAATCTGCCTATGACTAGTCTTGTTGACAAAAACAGACAAACAAACGTGATTCGTAGTATGGCTGTCTATTATAAGTAGCAGAAAAAACACCGCCCCCCAGTGTCACACACAGCGGTATGTCTGCGGACTTACAACGCTAAAAACCACATGTGGATACACCAAGTGGTCAATTTATTTTTGGAATAAAATATTAAGTAACTTTGGATGTTAAATTAATTGGTAATACTGACAACATTTCGTTTAAAATAAACTAGAAACGTGTTTCAAAAAAAGTTTACAAATAAAGCTTTGATCCCAGTACCACCCAGGTTTTAGTATGGACATTTAATAACAAACTCTCTAATCTCAGCTCTGCTTAAGTTTTAGATAAAATGTTTGTATATATATATGTGTGTGTGTGTAACTGTAAATAAACTAAAGTTAACGGCAAAATACAACACTCCCCCTTCTTTTGGAGTGCTGTCCTAGTACGTTTGGTAATATAGTATAGACAGCTGTGTCAGTGGAATTGTCTATACCATTTATATCCATTCAAACATCTCATTCTCATAATCGTAATCCCTGATGATGTGCCGAAAATTCATAACCTTATTTAAAATGTGGGATCAAGGAGGATTTGAAAGCTTTTAGGATTGACTGCATGGATGACAAAAATTAATTTGCATTCAAAACAAAATATACAAAAGATTTTGCATTGTTGTTCATGCCCGCGGATTTTCACGGGTAATTTACTAGTTTTTAATATCTTAGCTATTAACAGCCCAAACCATTGTTATGAATTAATTAATGTCAATCACTCTTCTCGGCTCATTTTTATACAAGTCAGATATCTGATCATACATCGTGTAATCTGAAGTGCAAATGACAATCATTCAGCCAACGCTCTTAAATTACCCCCCCCTCTCCCAGTGGCACAGCGGTATGTCTGCGGGCATCCACCGTACGAAACCATTTTCGATACCCGTGGTGGGCAGAGTACATATAGCCCTTGATGTTGCTTTGTGCTTAAAAACAATAATTTCTCTTAAATTAACATTTTGAATCATGTAGCTTTACTTTTACAGTTCCTGACAATTCACTTTAATGTGAAGTATAATCACCACAAAAAGCAATAGCAGCCTAACATAGATATAAAGTCAGAGTGGTGATAAGGTCCTAAAGTACCTTCTTAAATAGTTCCTTCCAGGAGATCTTTAGTGTTAAGAATCACTTGGGTGGATACATCTCTCCACCAGAACAACTGAGGGGTCATTTGACACCAATTTAAAATATTTTCATACACAGTCCTAGATATTAAGTTCTTCTACTTTATGGAGTTTTTCTTTAGCTTTTGTTTTTTATATGATATTAAACTCAAAGCATTTTATTTATATTTTTTAGATGTAAAACACATTCATATCTAGAAGGATCAAGGGGTCATTTTGACGTCTCTTTGAATCCAAAAACTTATTTTTCAGAGTGACAATGGCTGCTAGAAGCAGAAGTCTTACTGCAGGACAAGTTTTTGAAATGTTGAAAAAACATCCAATACAATGATTCAGATTATGGTGATATTTCATCTATTGATTTTGACTCAGACTTTCTAGCATTCAATGATAATTAGGTATCAGACACCTGTGAAAGTGAAAACAGTTAGGCCAGATTGTCAATGCAATTTACTTGTACACGAAGGCAGAAGTGACCTTTAACTACTCTATTCCCTGCGTATGGATAGACGAAAACAGCTGCAAAGACGAGGAAAGTTTGTTGTACAAAATGTTCTGGAAGATAAACCAGGACCAACTTCATTCGCTAAACGTTTAGTTATTAAGAACAGTGTGTTTACAGGGCCCGAGCCCAGAAGACCCCAAAGTCTATTACAATAACTTAAAACAAAAAATATCAATAGCTATAATGTATTAAAAACAAAACTCCAATTATTATTTAATTTTTTGTTTCAGTCGAGCTGAAGATACTGCAAGAGCAATTGTTATATGTGGCACCCTGACAAGATTATTTTTTCACGTGACATTAATTTAATTATTATTTAGATGTTGTACAGTATTAATAATCTCAGTTTCACAACAAGTGAAAACTTAGACATGAAAACCCGTATAATGAATAGCTGAGAATTATAGTTTCGAGCCATATCAGCTTTGATTAGCCCAGCAAGTTTGAAGTTTATCTGATGGAGGGGTTTATATGGCTTTTTATGTGTGGTATCTATATATATATAAACTCATCTATACACGCCGAGAGGCAAATAGAATCTAATGAAAGCTTAATTTAGCTGGGAAAACCAATCAGCTTAAAATACTCTTTCGCAATGAAAATGTATAAAGATATAAGAGTATATATAAAAATTACACCAAACTAATGACATAACAGCAGCAAAAATCGGCGTCAACTTACCAGGAATGACTAAATCTCAAACTAAAGTTGAAAATAATCCGTCATATTATAATGTCTTCTCTAACTAATCAGTGAAAAATCTCAATTAAGTTGAAAACAGTCCATTGCATTATAATGTCTTCGTCTTCTCCCAATTATCACGGAGAGAAAACTAATGACGTACGAATTAACTTAAACATTGTATACCTTAGAATACCCGATCGATGCAAATACAGTGATGGAAAATTTTATTGCATCACTCAATTTTTTTCATGCTTTTCTTCGGAATCATTGTTTGTTTTAATACCCTAGTGCATGTAGATGTAAATGTGTTTCATGGATGATGCATTACTGTCTAATTATTACATCAGTAGCTTTATAAGCTGTCCGAATATTGCATAAACTGTTTCTTGGCAATAAATAGAGGTTCTTACTGAGAGTTAGTTTAGAAGTCTATCTGCTACAACGTGCATGTGATGCTACCACGGCCAATGGTTGCGAGTTATCTCCACGGAAAAAAGCAGTCCTTGTTTCTTTGAGCAAAAAGGAATTTTAAATAATGCAAATTGCTAAATAAATTGAATTTAACCATTTGGTACAGAGATATAGAGATACTGACTGTATGTACTGTCGGAAGTGAAAGGGTAGGAAGAAAACTTCAACAGCAGCTGACGATTGTGTTCTGAAATACATGAGCCTGCAGAATCTTCGACTAAAGTCCACAGATCTCAAAAGACCATAGCAAGAAACTTCAGAGATCACCGTCACTGCACACAACATTTGGTCTCGCTTGTGTTCAGTCGGTCTCCCAGAAAGACGGCCAAGAAAGAAACCCCTCCTCATCAACAAGATGATGCAGATGAGGCTGAACTGAGCCAAAGAGCATGCTGACTGGTCTGAAGCAATGTGGAGCGAGGTAATCTCAGACTGATCTGACAGAATACCATTTATACGACTTCGATGTGGAGAAGAGTTTCATCCAGTGTGTTTGAATGTAACTGTGGAGCATCTGCAAGGTCAGGTGATATGGGTATGCATCTCTAGCCAGGGTGTGGGACACCTGCTTTTTGTGAAAGGTGCTGTCAATGCCGACAAGTACATCGAGATCCTCGAGTCCTGGTTGAAACCAACAATTTGGGGTTATTTCAGTGAAGCTCACCAGTGCTCAATACAGGATGTCTTTGCTCCGTGCCACATGCTTTAGGTGAAGGATTACCTGTAAAGGGATGGGAGAGGGGATCAAGACACTATGCTGGCCAGGCAACAGCCCAGATCATCTCAACCCTATCGAAAACTGCTGGAAAGTAATAGGCAACAAAGTGCAAAAGAGGAAACTGAGAAGCACCTTGTAACTGCAGGAAGCCCTAATCCACATGTGACATCATAAACTCACCCCTGTCTACATTCACTCTCTTGTGCACTCTATGCCACGACGATGTCAAGCAGTAATCAAGACCAGAGGGGGCACAAACAAATATTAAAACAAGAAACATACTCTGTAACCACTTTTTGTCAATTGCATTAGTGGCATTATCTTTAAATCTACATTTTCTTAATTAGAGAACATTTTTGTATTTTCCAACTATTTGTTGGTCATCTGCTGTAATACGTTTGTCACAGCTGGTTTGTTAATAAAAATGTTTGGATGACTAAAATATGAGTCAGCTTACACCACACAATGTCTATAGCCATTTTACACTAATTCTGACACTTCCACAATGCACAATCTTGTAAAATATTACAGGAACCAAGAAAAGTGTGAAAAGAATTGGTGATGCAATATTTTTTTCTACCTCTGTAGTTGCAACTAAGAACTTGTATCCTAGTCAGGCTGATGAGCACTGGTGCTTAACAAAAGGCCTCATCTTGCTAGAAATCCTGAAGCATTAAAAAAGCTTCTGCTTCTGTTAAAAGGAAAAGAAATAGAGAAGAATAGAATATTTCTGATCCATTACCACTGATACTAGCTGATGTACCAATTCTTCAGGAGTTTCAATTGACAGTGTCAATTGTTTTCCCTAGTCTTCAGTTATCTTAATTTTTGCTAAACTTTCTTGATTATGTCGTGCCATCCGTCTATTTTTTCTTCTCTTGTATTGCTTCTGAACTATTTTTAGTTTTATTCAGAATTTCAGAGATGGTGTCCGAAGTGTTCAATTGATATAATCTGTAATGGTATTGAAAAAACTTGCAGTAAATTCTGAAGACTGAAAGGGTTTCCTCTAAACATGATCACTTAATTCAAAAAATGTGTAAAAAATCCCAACTATGTTGGTATTTGAGCGCAAGACTTCTTGAGGTTCAGCTGCTCTAACCACTGAAGCAGTTTGAGCGCTACCACCAGACAGTGGCTTTTGTATATAGAAAGATACTTGGTAAGTAGTAGATGTAATACAGAAGGCAGGACTTACTACGGGAAATTATCCATTACCACTTAGACCAAATTTCTGAGATCTACATTTGATTTATTGAATATCAAAACCTGAATATCAAACCGTACTGACACTTGTTATTATCCATTATCTGCCTTGGTGAAATTTTAAAAGAAAATATGATTGAAAACTTGATAATTAAAAACATATCTTAAAACACACGTTTCCAGTCACTTGTTTGACTTTTATTTTCTATATTGGAAAACAGCAGGTTTATGCTGTCGTAATATTGGTAAAACCTCTATAACCTTAGCAAGTTTTTATATCTTTAGAATAATAAAGCATCCTCTCTATGAAAAACTTTACATTTTTATGCATGTAAATTTTGTATATCTTAAAAGACAATAAACATTTTCGAGAAACAGTTGCCGATATTCTAACTTACATACTCTATCATAAGCAAATTATACAATAAACAAAAATCTGAAAAGACGAATGACAATAGAATTTAAATCAAAATAATTCAAATTATTTTTATGAGTAATCAAAATAACAAATCAGATGAGCAAATTGGATAACAGAGCAATAACCAAGAAGAGGGAGAAGCAGAAAGGGTCATTACAAGAAAAGATGGAGAGACGACACAACAGATTATATAGGCCGCCCAGCCTGAGGAGATATTGCGAGGTATCGAGAAAAATGGAAATTACACGAGGGTGGCTCCGCCTTGCAAGACTACAAGTACCTAAGAAAATAATAATAACAACAAACAGTTGAAAATTTAAACTTGTTACTCTTTATCAATATAAAATCTAAAACAATAAAGGAAAACTTTAGAAACTATTAGTAAGGCTTCACATTCTAAAGGAACTTGAATATTATTTACTTGAGTTGCCACGCCTCACGATTTCAACATCTGTTTTAGCGTCCGGCTTGCCGTGGTGGGCAGAGCACAGATAGCCCATTGTGCAGCTTTGTGCTTAACTTCAAACAAACAAGCGTTCGCTTAAAAATTTTTGTTTGTTTGTTTTGAATTTCGCACAAAGCTATGCGAGGGCTATCTGCGACAGCCGTCCCTAATTTAGCAGTGTAAGACTAAAGGGAAGGCAGCTGGTCATCACTCCCACCGCCAACTCTTAGGCTACTCTTTTACCAACAAATAGTGGGATTGACCGTCACATTATAACA
>NW_013670369.1:16962-24647 GCF_000517525.1 Limulus polyphemus
CTGAAAGGGCGAGAATGTTTGGTGGGACGGGGATTCGAACCCGCAACCCTCAGATTGCGAGTCGAGCGCCCTAACCACCTGATCAGGCCAGGCTTGAAAATAAAAGCAAAAAAGTAACTCTCGGTTTTCTGGATTTTAACTCCAGCTTTGAGAATAACGTTGAAGTAAAGAAAAAAGAAAGCTTTATATTAATCATAAGTTGTATAGAACATGTTTCTATTGTTTCACATTACTTTTTGAAATTTAATTTTATGATATTAAATTAAAACGTAAAGAGGATTTGCACAAATCCTTCTTGCTTTGTTTACTTACACTACTGAACTTTATTACTCGTGTCATATATTGTCTGCCATGATATGTTACCTGGCAATACTAAAAGGGAAACCCGCCAGTAGCACAGCGGTATGTCTGCGGACTTGCAACGCTAGAATCCGGGTTTCGATACCCGTGTTGGGCAGAGCACAGATAGCCCATAGTGTATAGTATTGTGCTTAACTACAAACAAACAAATCTTTACAGTGGCGCCAGTCAGTGAGTTAATAAACTGGAGTAAGATGTGCATATTATCCGTGTATTCATGCTAATTGTGAATTCATTTTATATTATTTCTAATTCAGAGTGATGTCATTTTCAAACTCAACTATAAATCTATAAAGTTTCGATCCCTTAGGGGACTAGTATTACACCACCATGCTTAAATGACGATTTGCAGAAAAGTTTCCGGAAGTTAAGAAGACTAAAGGACATGAACATCTGTAGTATTCTCAGTTGCATTGATTTCCCTTTGAGTAATTGGAAAGGTTCTGCAGGTTCGACAAAAAAATGTATTATGGAACAAATCTGAATTCTCTGCCTTTGAACGAATTTGAAGAATACAAGAGACTGAACACAATGTAAAACACGAGAAAACAATCTTTATTCAATAAAAAAAAACTTTGTCAAAAGGAACAAATGCACAAGATGAAAGACAGTGACAAGAAGTTGATAAGTTATTAACTTTGGTGATTTAACTATAGGAGAGCTAACTATAATGCCATTTCTCTCATAGCGCGTGCACTAAGTCATTAAGTTGGAAGTTACATCCTTAGAGCATCCCCTGATCTGCCAGCGGAAAAGATCATAATCCATTTATACACAGGAAATTCAGCCTCTTAGAAGTCTCTCTCACGGAAAAGTACATGCAATACCACATCTGAATGACCCAAGGCAATAGGTTGTTAGGGTAAAAGAAAATCAGCGACTTTTATTACTGAAGTTCTGTATTACAACCACATATACCTGCGTGTATAAAATTTTTGAAAAGTCTGATGCTAAACAAGGAATAAAAAAACACATAGTATACTCGAATTCCACACATCAAACTCATTGTTATCTCTGCAAGTGTGTTATTTCTGTGGCACAAATATTGTTAATCACATAAATTCTGAAAAACACAAATGGAACTTGTTTGCGGCAAACTCCAATCATCTGAGATGAAAGAACTGACGGCTATAAAATGTAAATGGGCATACCACACAGTGAAACACTAGCATAATTTCTACTCTTGATTTTTAGCATGCTACAGTGTCGAGCTGAAGTTTCATTCTTCATGACCCTTTAGAGTAAAAGAAAAAATAATAACAATAAATCGCACTCCTCACTTTGAGCACGTGGGCACGTTATGAGAGAAACAATCAAATTTCATTATTTGATCTAACAATAGTAGACCAAGAGTTAACGACAGGTAGTTCTGATTAGTTTCATTCCCTCTGGTCTATCACTTTAAAATTATGGACGGCTAGCGCAATTAGCGTAAAATTCAAATGAAAAGGAAACTATTGATTATACCAAAACTCTCATAAGTATTTGTATACACAGCAAAGCTACTAAGGTTATCTGCTGCCGTCTCTAATTTGAACTACTGACCAGAAGGAAGGCAGCCAGTCAACAGCACCCTACCACCCATCATCCACACTATGAAATTGACTGTCATTCTTATAACGCACTCACAACTTAAAGTTAGGTAAATATTTATGATATCGCACAGACTATAACCCGGCCCGCCAGCTCCGAAATCCAAAGCTCTACCACAGGTCGAATCCATGCCCTAAACATAAATGATCCGTCAATTGTAGAAAAAACGATTATATGTTGCAAAACGAAGACAAAGACCGTTGTATGTCAAGTTAGAGCACCAAATAACGAACAACAACGAAATGAGAATTTGGTAACAGGTGAGTAGCTTAGTGTAAGTACATATGTTAGCAGTCAAGGGTCGATCAAAATGTAGTTATCCAGTATCTTTCTCTTTCATGGCCTGGTGATTAGGGCGCTCAAGTCGCAAGTCTGCGGGTTTGAATCTCCGTCGTCGAACATGTTCATCTTTTCAGCCTCGGGAACGTTGTAATGTGACGGTCAATTCCACTATTTGTTAGTAAAAGAGTGACCCAAGTCTAAGTCTGCCAAATTTAAGCGAAATTCACAACAAACCAAACTTTCTCTTTTCAAACTTGGTTTAAATACTAAGTTATTGGACTTGAAATTTTTACCAAATAAAACTTCTGTTACAGTGACTGAATATCTTATTATAGTGTTGAATAAATGTGACTTGAACCAAAGTGCATAGCTTTTGGAGGAGAAAATACGAATACTAAATTAGGTGGACATAACAAAAAATGGTTAAAGTCTGATCGGCATTAAACGCCCAGTACATATCTTACACCATACTGGTAAAGCAAAGTGTGGCTCAAAAGTATATAATGCTGAACTGATATTTGTTAAGGTTATCAACCTTTTTTCTCTTTACACTGTTGAAATACAGAATACATTGGAATTCTGTGATTTTGTAAAATTGTTCAATATAAACGTATTTTTGTCACATACTTAAGCAAGATGGTTTTCATTCCAGGCAGCTATCGAGAGAATCTTTTCCTATATAAACCCATAAGGTCATATTTCGATTAAAAATCCACCACAACTTTTATAAAGATGCTTCGAAAATGGTTTCAGTGAAGACTACATGTGGTTTTCCACAACCAAATGTCACTTTTCTTGAAAGCAATACTAAAAATTGAGAAGGGAAAAAACCCTCGATTGCTGATGTTGGCGCTATACTGAGTGGTGTATTATTACTACTGAAGAAATCAAAACTTCTTGACTCTGAAAATGAAAACCTATCTTACGTCATTATTGTGAAAGGTTCGAAAGAGAAACTTTGCAACTTTATAACAATGCAGTTGTATATTTGATTAAAGTGTAAGAAGAATTTGTAAGAGTTTTCAATCTGTTTTGTTAATGGATTTTGCTAGCTGTGCCTCCCAAGTTGGAAGATGTGCAACAGACATTGCTATATTTCCAACAAACGAATGCACAAGTGAATAGAGATTCACTTTATGACGAAGTGTCTAACTTGAAGAACAGACTACCAATGGGCTCTGGCCTAACAAAATGTAACGTCAGGGATATAAGATTGGTTTTTCACAGATATGATTCAAAAAACCACAACTTCTGAGTGACATTTCCAGCTCCGAAAAATATAAAGCTTAATTTGAAAAAGTATGTTATTGTTTAACCACAATAAACTTGAAAAAAAGTATCAACTGTGCTTTAACTTATACAAGAAATTTCCCTTACTGTTAACTCAGAAAAGTCAAAGTAGTGAATTTTAGAGAAACCCAAAGATTTATCTCAAATAACTTTTCAATACTGGATGCCTGCAAAGTGTGCGCTGCGTGTAGTAAAGTTGGATACAAATCTCGCTCAAGTGGTTTTAAGTACGACTAAAAGGCGAATGAATATAACGTTAAAAATCACAAACATCATGTCTTAGTGACTGTCAAATAATGCAGCAAAAACCGCATCATTATAACACAATTACAAAAAAACTCACACAGGAAATAAACTGCTACCACAGTAAAGGGGTTAACCAAATTCTGAGCTTCAGAGTTCAAACTATGGTATTAAACTGAAGTACAAGAACTTGGGTTGGCAGCTGGAAATAAGAGAATGGATAAAGGAACTGAGTATAAAATCCATGAAAATAACTCGGAACTTCGATGGGGTTTCGGTCCCAGTTTGATTTATATTAAACATACAAACTAGCTAAAGTGTTGATTCTCTAGTCGCTATTTTTTATTGAAATATTTATAAATAAATAATAATAAAAGTTTAGGTGAACTGAACCTTTCTCATGGTCAAGCTTCTTAATTGCTACTTGGCGAGCTTTACGTCATTGTACATTTTGTTTTCGTTGTAGCTAAACGCAAAGGTAACATAGTTTACGTATGTTATAATTTGATTACAGGTTATTTACTTTTCGAAGTAACATTCATTTATTCATTTAATACTATATTTAGCTATTATTTAACGTCTAATATACTTTAAGTTGTCTCTCACCATTTACTTTCTTTGCAAGAATTTCTACAAGTACATATGAATATTAAAAATTATTGATATTTGCTTATATGTAATTCATCTCGCAAATAAAATGAATTTGAACTATCTTTTCTATATAGATGTTATTTTTCATGCACATGAACAGCTCTTTACCAACACAGTGCGTAAAACAAACAGATGTATCTATCTTAAAATCAAACAATCTACCCTAACCATGAAAGATGGAATAATCAGAAATTTTCTTGACCTAGTGAAAGAGCCAATCAACAAATAAGCAGAAAAAAATTCTTTACAATATATATATATGTGTGTGTATTGTCAGATGTTATAGTTATTTTTATGGTCGCCAGTTGTCAATTAAAAGGTTCTTATTTATACTTCTTAATAGTATAAATGTATACTGTGTTGTTGTTGGGCTTAGGATTCTTCTACAGTAGATGTCTGTGACTTGTTGGCAATAAATTCAACGTTAAATGAACAGTCAGTACGCATTCCATTTATTTTCAAAATAACATATTGTTACGGCAGCGAAAGTCGCGTGACGCTGGGAGCATGCGTGCTGGAGTTTCTCAAATTATCGAGGAACCCCGCAAATGTCCGAGTGTTTCCTAGACGCCCTCTTTTTTAGTATATAAGCCTGGCAAAGAAAGCCAGCGAGATAGATAGAAGTAGAGATAGATAATTGAGTCAAGCGAGCAGTAGGCACTGTAAGTAAAGTGTGTGAATCACTGTGATTTATAGAGTATGTTATAGATCTCTTCTTATTATCAAAAGTCCATTTAGGCCTATTCAACTGCTTTAGAATTTCAGTTGACAAGCCAAACTAGCTTTTCTATTACTATCGCAAAAGTATTCTAAATGTGATTTACTTAGAATTGTGGCGCGACCTACCACAGTCGTATACTACTCTTTCAGTAATAGTTTGGTCTTCTTTCTTCTGAATATCCTCTGTTCCTTTTGTCAAAGTGCTCTCAGGCTGATTCAATTACTTTAGAACCACGCTTTGATGGAATAATTCTTCTTATTATCTCCTTTTCTTAAACGTTAGGCTTATCACTTCTACGGTAGTTAACTTCACGCTGAACTTTCCCTTGCCCGTAACTTTACTTTTTATATGTTTATCACTTAATCGTCTGCCCGCCTTCTAGAAATCTCTAAATTCTCGACGTCTATATATATTGCAGGCGACGTTCCATACTCTTAAAATCGATGAATTATAAACACAACTTCTAACAATCGCCTGCTTTTAACTCTTGTTATAACAAAACTAAACAATAATAAAATATTCACACACAAAATAAATTAATCAATAATATCTAAACTAAACAGTCTTTTATATCATGACATATATATTTCATATGCCAATTCAAACAAAGGGAAGCCAGTAGAAAGTAACAATATTCAACTTACATTAAAATATACCTGGGTTACTAATTCCAAGTTGTGAGGCAGGGCGTGGCCCAATCATCAACTTGCCAGTCCAATATTCAAATTGCAATATAACGCTTAACTCACTTTGAATTTTAAGCTGAAGGGGCATTATAGTTGTGACAGTCAATCCCTCTAGTCAGTTACAATTAGCTACATATTGGTCAGAGGGCGCTACTGACTGGTCCCTATCCCACTAGTCAACATAGCATTTTCTTTGAAGCATTTCTAAGTTACGAATGCCTGAATTCTATTGAACTCTGACCTTGTCGTTTAGCTTATGTTCGCGTTCTGTTTGAATACACCAGTACCAATTTTCTCTAGTCGAATACAACTACCAAACTGACTACGTTATTAAATAGAGCTAACATATAACTCAACATTGGCAAGTCTCAAGAAAAGAAATATATAAATATAAGTATTCAGATCACAAACAGTCACATCTTTCTAACACCATATTTATTTATACTGCTGACTTATGAACCAGAACTTAAGGAACCACTGTAGGTTAGGTCAGCATCACCTACATACCAATATAAAAATCCACGATTCAGGAAAATAAATCCTTTGGTAGCGAAAAATATTGTTCTCTGTCTCAACTTCATGTAATTGAATCTTGATATCTTACCCATGTCAGTTCTTATATTGAATCTAATGATAGTACTCAAGATTATGGAGTAAAATGAATTCAACTCAAAAGTAACCAAAGTGTGGTTTCTCTACTAGTTTAACATTAAATATAGCCAAATGTATCATCATCACTCATACACAGTTAAGAGAACACTTACAATAACAAAGAAAACCGTACTTAAACTTTGGGTTGTTCCAATCTTTTTTTTTCTTTCTATAAAATACAGTTTTTGTTTATACTCGCATTCCAATCAAACAATGCTAATAATTTGTCTTACGCTTGTTGCCAAGATTATAAACTTATCAAATGGAAATCTTGTCAGTTAGGCTTTCTATCAATAAATTTCATTCCATGCTTTCTCCTTCAGTGACAATGAAGAGTATTACACTAATATCTTTAAAGCCACTACTAATTCATTGAATCCCTAAGTCTCTTCCATAATAGCTAAACACTATCTAAAATACTGGAAACACATTTTTGTACTTTATAATTGTATAAAACCATGCAATTCTTAGATACGGTGATTACCTACAGGTAAAGATAGTAACCGCAATAGAAGGAGGATCATCAGAAAATGTTATGCAGAATTGAGTCTAAATGTCTGACTTAGAGTTAATAAAAAAATATACTGTTGGGTATCTGGTCGTTTATTAATTACCGGTATAAATTCTTCCCGAGAAACTTCAACGATACAAGTCCTTTCTTTAATAAAGCTAGTTTATTCTTTCTCAATACAACTTTGCAATACACAGAATTTTCACCGTCACTTTAACTTAACACACGCTATAATTCACAACGATTCACGCACTTTATTTACGGTCACTACTGCTCGCTTGACTTAATTATCTGTCTCTATCTCTATCTATCTGCCATCTTTTTCTGCTTTATTTGCCGGGCTTATATACAAAAGAAAAGGGCGCCTGGAAAAGACTAGAGTTGCCAGGAACAGTCATGATCCTTCTAGAAACTCCAGCGCACATGCTTCCAGTGTCGCGTGACTTCTGCTGTCATAACACTGCCCCTTCCTTTGTATTATTCGTCCCGAACAATAGTTACTTACATTAAACCAATAGATAATTAACAATAACTTAATTAAATGTACCGAATTTACAAACATGAAATTAAAATTCAACAAATTTTATGGAACATATCTTCTTCCATACTGGTCTCCGTCTCGTTGGCTTCTGCTTCACGTGGGGTTCATCTGCTCCATCAGGAAATGTCCTATTATCGGTAACAGTCACATCAGTGG
>NW_013670369.1:25647-32525 GCF_000517525.1 Limulus polyphemus
GAAGTTGTCTGCATTAGGGTTTAGCTGCTGGGTCTGGAAGGGGCTTCCTGTTGTTTGTGGCTGATTACGCCCATGGCTAATATATCCTTCCTGTGTGAAAGACAGTAAATCATCCTTTAATGTATTTAATTCACTTTGAAATTTACTAATCTTTTCCATTTGTGTATGCAGGCTTTCTCTCAACTATTGGAGACTCTCTTCTTGTTCATTTTCTCTCTCCTCCAACCACTGCTGGAGTCTCTCTTCTTGTTTCTTTTCTTTTTCCTCCAACAACTGCTGTAATCTCTCTTGTTTCTTTTCTCGTTCTTATTGTTTCTTTTGCTGTTCTTGTATTGCTGCCATCACATCTGCTAAGCTGTAGTTTGATTTGCCACTTCTCGTTTCCATTTTTTTTTCTTTTCCACCCCACTTCTGACACCAATTTGTTACGTCTCTGGTCGTTTGTTAATTTCCGATATAAATTCCTCCCGAGGAACTTCAGCAATACAAGTCCTTTCTTAAATAAAACTAGTTTATTCTTTTTCAATAAAACTTTGCAGTACACAGAATTTCTTCCGTCCCTTTAACTTAAGCACACGCTACAATTCACAACGATTTGCGCACTTTACTTACGGTCACTACCGCTCACTTAACTCAATTATCTGTCTATCTGCAATTATTGTCTCCCTTTATTTGCCGGACTTATATATTAAAATAGAGGGCGTCTGGCAAACACTCGAGCCTTCATGATCCTTCTAGAAACTCATTACGTGTTACCAGAGTCACTTGACTTCCGCTGTCGTAACAGTACATTGACGTAATTTTGAGACAACTGAGGTTGATCCAAAATGCCACGGTGATGCAGCTTCTCGCTCAGAAGATGGAGGTTTTTATTTTTATTATTTACTCTATTAGTTTGTCTGTATTAAGCACAAAGCTCTGCCCACCACAGGTATCGAAACCCGGTTTCTAGCGTTGTAAGTCTGCGGACATACTGCTGTGCCACTGGGGACTTTTACTCTAGTTGACAAAACATTATTTCTTTTCGTGTGTATACTCATATACACAGTACATTTTACTTTTACACCAGCCTGCACCTTCCTCCTTTAATATATTTGGTTTTTATCAATGAAATATTGTTGTATCTGTTATTAAAGACAACAATTTCTGGGCAATACTTGGTTGTGACATACTTCGAGCACATGTCACAAATGACATGATAGTTGAAGCTTTCTCACGATGGAATGTGACGAAAAAGAGATTCTCCCCCAAGAACACACACTGAACCTAATCTTCTTCTTCTTTTGGTTCACATGCCTCTTTAGAAGGAAGCAGCTACTAGTGCTGGCTTCTCATTCATTCTTAGAAGTACTAGACTGTCAAAGAGTACAAAGATATTGCTGCATATTCCATATTGGAAAAATGATTACTGATTTTCTTTTGGAAACCAATCAGAGACAATAATTAGACACTGAAACAGGAACTTGGGATCCACATGGGCTGGCTCATTGTCTATCCATATAGTGGATTTGGTAGTTCATGAATCCTTTGACTGCAATTAACTATGTGAATACCAACCTCTTATCAACACTAACATTGCTGTGTGCTGCTTCGCTATTTGTAATAGCAAAGTAGCGACTCCACTTCATTTTCTAAATTTTGCTTTGGTTATGTTTTTATGCTGTCTAATAGTGTTGAATGACACATCACTGAGCCTCGTATTGCAGCACTGATGTTGCACAAATTGGCATTGATAGTGCCAATAATATATGCTATAACTTTTCTATTATTCGTTTCCACATGAGGCCACTCATTGTCAGCTTCTTACAAGCACTTGCTCTATTATGGGCTGAGATATAAGTTTAGCGTACTGTATATCACTGTGTCTCAACATATGATAGCTCTTCCTGAAATGTTATAAAATATTTTGATGGTCACGTTCAAGGACTGACATCTTTTAGATACAGTCTGAGAGACTTGGTGTATAGGTTCTGGTCCATAGCTTTATAAATTGCATCGTCTGAAAGATAAATGCAAAGTGCATGGTCCAGTCACCCGTTTCCCTGCCTTCAAAAAAATGTTTCAAGATGTCTGTTTAGTCAAAGTACTGAGGCCAAAGTTTGGCTGTGTAGACAATCTTGCTAGTTTCTTCAAATGAAGACTTGGTGTAAACTTTTAATATCATGTTTATTTACATCAAAAGCAGAACAGATCATGAATAGAAATTTCATAGAAATCAAGCACCATTTTAGTACAGAAACAGTTAGATTCTAAATATAAAAAAAAGCAAAAATCATTGTCCCTGTTTTTGTCAACTTTTTATATTTAGCTAAGCATAAATTTCATTACAAAACCCAACTTGTTTCGTTATATTGCATTTTTTATACCACAGATCTGATTCTGACTATACTAGGGGATACAAATTATTTATAATACATGTCTCTGGGCTTTGGGAGGACCAGAGGGAAATCTAAGAGTACTTACAGGGTCTCAAACACACATTCTTAAAAATACTGGCAACAGATACCTTCCCGTACCACTATTTCACAAAGGGAAATAAATTAGCATGCTGATTATTAAAATGATGACAAAGAAGGACTTAATCCACTTCTTCAAATGTTTCTGGCAGGCTGTATCATGAAATGATTGGACTCAAGAACATGCGGTAGAGTTTGTGATGTTGACCTTGGTTGGTTCATTCCCACAGCCCTAGAGTAATTGAATGAGGAACAATTCCATAACTGAGATATGGTTGTCACTGAGTTATGCTGCAGGTACAACCTTCTATTGATCATAATAATAGATAGGTAACAACGATTTATAAGGAAAAGGTTTAATGATGGTGGAGCATACTACATGTTTCGACAGAACATTGGCCTGTCTTCTTCAGGTCAATCTCCCTAATCATTGGTAAAAAGTTCCCCAAGACTTGTCGGTGGGTTGTGTTGAATATCTGCTTTCCCTATATTATATCACTTTCAAAATTAGGGACGGCTAACAAGTGTATTTTCGCAAAATTCAAAAACAAACTATAATTTTATTATCACACAACCAAAAAGGTCAGATAACGTTATGGAGAACTAATTTGGCAGCTCTCAGATTGTTTGTGAATTAATATAGTAAAATGAAGTAAATATATTCATGCAATTATATATTATTAGTTTTATTTTTAACATTGCTTTAAAGTCCTCATGGAGTAGTATATTGATTCAAGTTAATTATAATATTTTTTGAATAGTTTTGTAGAATGCTATTTTTTGCGACACACTCAATTATTAATCTAAAGTTAAATTACGTTAGTTTATTTAGATTTTTTTTCAATATTATGGATTATAATGTTGTTCTTCAACATACATATTTCGTCGACTCCTAGCGTTTCAAATGCTGTTAGGCAAATACCGATAGGTGTCTCACGTGCAAATGTAAATATTGTTAGTAACTTGTGTTTTCAACACATATGAGTAAAAATTAATATCTTTTCGGAATAATTTAATGTCCAGTACGATTTAAAGTTTTAAGCTGACGATTTTGATGTAAATTCTGAATTATCTTGTGATAATTTAATTTCTAAGGAATGACAAACTAAGCAAGGAAAGAACCATTTGGCCTAGGCTAAGTTAGTCCAAATACCGAACTAACAAGTTACAAAATTACTGCTTTTAAAATTGTAAAAAAAAAAAAGCACCTAGCCCAATATTTGGGCCGTATAGCACAATATTTAATTAAATTAGGACTTAACGTATTTTCTACTACCAAGACGTAAGCATACAAGTACAACTTGCTACTACTAGTAGTATTAGTAGTTAATAGTACTTCACTTGTATTGTTGTAACTTGAACTTTTTCAGTTTTTGCAAAGTTAACTAAGACGAGTACAAATACCTCCCCCACACAAAACTACATTGTGCATATGTATAAACCTAAGTTTTATCTAATTTAAATCTCTAAAAGTAATAACAAACTACTCATTTAATCTCCTAGTCCTAACTAAGAAAGAAAAAGAAAAAAAACTCCAGTGTTGCAGCTTCTAGTTGTATAATACATGAGGTTGAAGGCTAACTATTCCGTAAGCAGACAACAAATTAGAAAAGTAATATTACCTTAAGCTAAAGTTAACTGAAATTGTGTCTGAGCTTTCCATATCTTAGACTTGTGTCCAGTTGCTATAGTCTCAATGTTTGCAGAAATTTTTATTGAAGCTTTATCTTAATGTAAGGATTCTAATCCTTTTATTTTGTTATGGTTTTATTTAACATTCTTTTATTATACCTTCTATCATAAAGTTCAACTATTAATTTTTCATTATATTAAAGTGCTAACCCACCTTCTAGCTAGAGAACATTGGTTTTGAGTATTTTTGTATTATGAAACTGACACAAGGTTCCCCCTAGCAGTGATGTACAGGTAACCTTGTGGATAAACCATTAAGTAAAAACCCTTCCTTGATCTTAAATGAGTTAATTTATGTTATATAGTTTGAAAGAATTATTGCTAATTGTTATTATTATTATTATTGATCTTGAGAAATGGTTTAATTTTGGAATATTGCATTTTTTCAGAATTAGGTTTATTCGTCTTCTGGTTCTTTTTCTTAATTCCATTATTTACTGAAATTAATAACATTGACATTTATTTTATATTGTTTATTAATGTTTGTATCAAGTCCTGGCCAGGCATGAGTTTACTAACTGTTTTGTTTTTGTAAGAGATAAGATTTGTATTCTTGATGTTTGAAAGTTTTATTTTGGACTTCTGTTGTTGTTATATTTTAATAAAATGTTCTTTGTATGACCCTGATTGTAGCAGTATTTTGCCTTAGTATGTTACATCCTTAATCGTTCTTACCCCCAAATCCTTCTTCTCTATAGCAAAAATTTACTTCTGTTAAATCTGCATTGATAATTAACAATTGGAATTTAAGTTTTTATAACATACCTTTATTAAAACAGTTTTACTGTAATTTTTAAGCTTAACCATTAATGTTTAAATGTGTACTAGTAATATTAGTTCTACTTTTTATGGTCTAACAAATTGCTTGAAATTTACTGTTGGACAATTTTGCTGGCTTTAGTCAAGAATGCAGGAAGCATTCCTATAGTAATGGCATATAAATGTTTATAATAATAATATTAAGTATATCTTAATTAATGAATGTTATTTCATTTTATTTGCTACGGTTATATGTATTAATATTACCAAGTGTTTAGGTTTATAAGTGTAAATGTTTTAACTTAGTTTCATTTAAATACTTCACATATAATAAGCTGTGTTATATGTAATTTTCTTGTATTCTGAGACTGTGTACAAATATTCTTAGAAAGAATTAGGAAAGTTGTCCAATATTAATTTTCCATTGATTCTCTAGATCCTGAAGATGAAGTATGGATGCATGTCCAAATGTCAATACTAGTAATGAACTACATTGTAACACTAAATTTGTTATTTTTCTTTAATTGGACACTTAATGTTTCATTTTACAGCTTCTTCAGGAGTGTTTAATTGACAGTAAAAACTAAATGTTTGTGCTTTATTGGAACACTTCTGAAGAAGCTGTAAAGTGAAACGTTGAGTGTTCAATTAAAGAAAAATAACAAATTTGATGTTATAAGGTCATTTTTTACTAGAATTAAAATGTCTTTGATACACCAATATGCACTAAAAAAATTAAATAATGTTCAGATGTTGAATTTTAAAAGTAAAACCTCAAATAATAATTGTTAGATTAACTTAAAATATAAACAGTTATTTTCAATACTTTAAACAGCATTTTTTTTCATCACAGGTGTGACTGGCACTACGTTATTCATCAAACAGAAGTAGAAAGTTACCATACTTTTACTTTGAAATTTGGTGGTTTAGTTTCATCGCAATAATTTTTCATTTTAAAAATGGCCACTACAGTTTTAAGTGAGCCACGTCCTAAAAGAAGAGTTAGCATACCAAGAAATGGCCCTTTCCCAATTCCTCTTAGTCAGTCTGAAGAGAGTGAAGTTTCAAAAGAAGAAACTAAGCCTCAATTTACTAAGACAGCATTATCATGGAAATTTTACAGAGGAGAGTTAGGATCAAGTGGAGTTAAAATTTCAGATGAGTCTAGTATAAATGACTTGAATTTTAAGGTAAACTAGGACATTTTAATCTAAGAGTACAGTGTTTCTGGAATGCAACATGTATTTTACATATGAACTAAAAACATTAAATTTGTTTAATATACTTTATTGAAATGTAATAGCTTCTCCCTTTGTGTATAGTTTACAAGTAAATTTGAACGTCTTGCAGTATACATACACACATTCTTGTTTTTTATTTTTTATATATATAGATTACTTGCCAATAAGTTATTTATTTATGATCTGTCACTATTTTGTTAACTTGGTTCAAAAATGTATGGTATGGTATACCCTTTCACTGTGTCACTAAATTACTTACATAATTATTAGGTCATCAAAAAATTAATGTCGTGTTTTGGAACACTTTCATTAACCATCCCTCAAAAAATTTACATAACTGCCTAAACATCACGTTAATGTAGCCTATAAAATGTATACTCTAATCCCTTATAGTGATGGTACATGACGAGACACACATTTGGCACGTAATGCTGTTTGAATACAAGAAGGGAAATAACATCTTTGTAGCCACAAAGAATATCACAGAAGTTTATAGAAATGTTTTGAATGTTCGTAAGTATCAACAATGGTTCAGCAAATTTTGTTCAGGTGACTTCAGCCTTAAAAACTGTGATGGCAGGGGCCGACATACTGGAATTGATGTTGATGCTCTGAAGATGCTTGTTGAGTCTAACCCAAAGCAACACACTCGTGAAATGGCCCTGAAAATGCATGTCTCTCATGAAATAATGCATAAAAATCTAAGGAATATGGGAAAAACTCCATAAAG
>NW_013670369.1:33450-51039 GCF_000517525.1 Limulus polyphemus
GTGATGAAAATTGGATTCTCTATGCGAGTATTAAACACCAAAAACAATGGCTCAGTCCTAGACAAAAAACCACTTCCAACCCAAAAACCTAGACTCCATATTGTATGTTTGAATGTAATACAATGTGAAACTTGTAGTAGTTCTAACAGAAGAATCATTTATAGTCAAGTACATCTCGGAATAATAATAAATTGTGAAATAATCTGTCTTTATTTAAAGGTGTAATAAATATTGAAATATTTATTTATTTTTATACACATAATCTACTGACAAAGCAAGAAAACATTACAGTGGTACATTATAGTTCAATATATAAAGAAATTTAATTGATATATATATATATATTACTTAGAAAAGCACACAGAATCATTAAAATAAATAAAAAACAATCCAAGATACCTGATAACCTAGGCTTTCAAAAGGTACACCTTTAAAAAGAACATGGGGTTCTTGAAGTTGGAAGGATGTCAGTATTATTACTTTTAAGTAGCTCCATTTACTTCAAGGTACACCCGCCTTTTGCTTGCCAGTTTATTTTCAGTTTCTGCTGTTTATTCATGTAGAAATGTTTTTGTTCAGTAACCAAGCATGTTATGTACACACACACACAAATATTACCTTTTTTTGTACCATAACGTTTTTTTTTGTTTCTTTTATAATATGCAGGGATTTTTTGGAAAAGGAAGTCTCTCCAAAAATATTCCCAACTTTCAGAGAAACCAAGAAATAGTAGATGGCCTTCCTGTTTTAAGTAAAGCTAGGTAAGTGTGTTTTTTAAGCTGGAAAAAATAGCATTGTCATTGTAAAAGCTTTTTTTATAAAACTAGTTGACTTATGCATGTTAGATGGAATTATAATTGCTTAGTCTTACTTAATTAAGGATTATCCAGATGTTTCATTAGAAGGCTAAAAGGGCTTCTGCAAACTAGGAATTTTATTTTTTTAAAGGGAGGGGGGTTGTTTATTAGAAGATTGCTAGACTTATGAGAAAAGTGATAAAATGTATAGAATTTCCTGTAAGATAAAAAAAAAGATGCTTATGTATCTTAGCATTTTCTACATGACTATTCAACTTTTAACAAGGTTATATACAAGCAGATTACACTAATTATGTTGTTAATAAAAGCAGGTACAGTATTAGAAATGTAAATTTTAGATAACTTGAAACTAGGTAATTATATCTTTATTCTGGCTGAAGAATTTCATGAGATTATGAGAATATTTCTTTTCTGCTAATTTTTCAGAGAATGTTCTAGAGAAAATGTTATTTTTAGATGTTTTTAATAACCAGAATAATGTAGTTACAAAGCTTTAAGTTGTAAAGCTCATAAGACCAATGTAAGCAGTTTAGGGATGCTTATTAAAAATTGCAAAGTAGTATGAGTGACAAAAACAAAATGAGTTGCTAATCTAAATAGGAAGATGAAGCTTTGGATCAAAATTACAGCTAATTAAAATAAATATTACCCATGGCATTAGTTCATAATCTTGATTGTTACCGTGAAAGTTTGAAGACTGTTTTCTTATATATTTTGAAAGTATATTTCAAACAAAAATAATTATTGGAGTATCTAACAAAACTGTTAAAAGTTTTATTATTGAAATGTTGACAATTAAACACTTGGTATTGATTCATATTGTGATAGATTACAAAGAACTTTACAAAAGTAATGAAACATTTACTCTATTAATGTTTAAAACTTAATTAAATACAATAGTAATTAAATTATTACTTTACAAGCTAACCACTTTATGTCACTTTAATCAACAATACTCACAATTGGTATTAAGTTGTGAATAAACACAAATTATTTAACAAGCTATCTTTTGATTGTTCTTGGTTCATCTTGTGACTTAGAGTATTGCTGCTCCATTCTCAATTGTCTCTTCAGTCTGATGTTCAGTCATTTCACACTATTCCTCATGTTTCTTTCCAGTAAATGTGATAATCTCATCATAAGACACTGACTTTACGGAAAATTCAGAAGCTGACTAGTCAAAATGTCATTGCTTAGTCGTAATAACTAGCAGTAGTTTAAAAACATCATAATTTTAGCATTAACAATGTTATCATTACCCCTTGAAGTTAGTTTTTTTTAAGAGAAACAAGTGTTCCTTTAAAAAGCTTAAGTACAGGGTGAAACAGGAATTACCAACCAATAATAGATGAACATTAGATGACTGTAACATGTAGAATACTCAATTCTTTGTACACTATACAATCAGTGTTTTTAGGGAGCCTACCCCTATATTATGTATGAAGTGAAGAAGTAGATAAAAAAATCAGTACATATAATATTAAATTTTATTCCACATGTTCATAGAAAACACTAACTTTCAGTAACTTTTTACATGACTAATAAAAAACATTTTGTAAACGTAAAATGATGTAGGGATGGCAGTGCCAAATAGAATGGAAACAAGAAGACAGGGATGATCCAGCTATACATAGATCATCCCTACATGACTTTGAGTATTAAAATTTAATATTACTGCAGTTGGAAGTTATATACAGGTTGGCTCCGAAACATGTACCCATCCTTTAAGTTATTTAACTTCTGTATATTGATTCTAAAAGTTTTATTACCTTTGCCCTGCGAGGGTATTGCAATCTGGTCCGTGTGTGTGTTTCTGTATGCGTATATGAAACTAATAGACTAACATACATGAAATGTTTACACAAGATGGGAAGTCAGTATGGGACTGTTCTCCCCAAATTTGGTCTGGATCGAGATTCTGGATCACTCTGAAGCATTTTTTATAATGAGGAAATAAGGCATTTCACTATTTGGGGTTAATAACTCTGTAAAGTGTAATCGGACTTGTACCAAATTTCATCAGCACATTAAGGTTGAGACTCCTCATTACATTACAAAAAATGATCCAGATCATTGATCTGTCTGGATCTTAGAAGGATTTTCTGGGTTTTTAAAGGTGAAATTTTACATTATCCAATATAAATGCATGCACTCTCGAAAAGGAGTAGTGGGGTGAGGGTATGCAATCTCTCTCTGATTGCTCTTGTTTTGATTTCAGATAATATTGGAGGATGTCTAAAAATAAACCCAAAACCATTGACGAATTAAAGAAACAGTTCACAAATGCTTTTCATTGAATCAGAGTTGAAAATTGTATAACAGCATGTCAAGCACTCCTTCCTAGATGTCACAATTGTTTGAATGCTGGTGGAGCCCAGTTTGAGCATCTCAAATAATGTAGCTGTGTATGTACAGTTAATTTGTTGTATGAAATATTAATAAAGATGTTATGCTGGCTTGTTGGTTCATTTACTATAGTAATATGAGCATTCAAAATGTGGGTAAATTTTTTGGGGGCACCCTATATTTTTGACTGTTGATATATGGTTTGTTTATCATAATATCATGATCATGTCAGGATAGGCATCAATGTAGTATAACTAAGAGCCTAAGACTTACATACAAGGAAAACCAAGTTGAGTCAAAACATGTCTTGATTATTACAGACTCTCGCTAAGAGATTGGTCAAATTGACCGACCTCATAACAATTTTGTGCTCGTGCATTTTACAATGTAATATTAAATTTTAATATTGAAAGTCATGTACGGATGATCTATGTATAGCTGTATCATCCCTATATTCTTTTTTGGCACCGCCATATCTACATCATTTTACTTTTACAAAATGTTTTTTATTACTTGTAAATACGTAAATTCACAGCAGTGCTTATGAAAGTGTAGTTTTGAAAGTATTTCTACAAAGGTTTAATTTAAGAATAATTATGGAAATTGGTGTAACCTTGTGCGGTGTAAGAGTTGATTATGGAGTGGCCTTATTTGGAGTTCTTTATTAAACATGACCTATTCACTAAGGGAATTACCAACTTTTCAGTTGTTTCTGTGATCCAGTTGTTTGATTAGGTAGAAGTCAAACTGAAGAAATTTGGAAAATAAGTGAAGAAATAGTTAATAAATTACTTAAATTTGATGATGATATTAAGGTTTCAGGTGTTGCTGCTTGTGAGGAGGATGCTGTTGCTTTACAAATGATCTGGATTATTTGGGTGAATAAATAGCAGATTAGTTTTAATTGTAATAAATGCAAAGTAGTGGATGTAGGATATCATAATTTGAATTATGAGTGTAATTTTGATGGGACTAACCTTAACAATGTTATACAAGAAAAAGATGTTGGTTGATTGCTCTTTTTAAGCCATATGAGCAGTATGCGGTTGCTAGCGACAGGGAAAGTAGGATTTTATGTTATATCTACAGAAATATTGAATATAAGTCTAAAGAGGTTATAATTTTATTGTATAGGGCACTGGTTAATACACAACTGTAATATTCTTTTCAGTATTTAGGCTCTGTACTTTAGGAAGGACATTGAATTATTGGAAAGGATTCAGAAGAGGGCTACTAGGATGATACTTGGGATAGATAGGTTGTAATATTAGAAGAGGTTAAGATATATGAAATTGTTTTCTCTTTAAAAAGAATTAAAGGAGATCAGATTGAGGTGTTTAAGATTGTTAAAGTAATTGATAGTGTTGATGCATCATCTTTTTTTCTAACTTAATGATGAGAATGGTAGGAAGAGGTTAAGATATATGAAATTTTTTTTCTCTTTAAAAAGAAGAATTCAATGGGATCAGATTGAGGTGTTTATGATTGTTAAGGTAATTGATAGTGTTGATGCATCATCTTTTTTGTAAGTTAATGATGAGAATGGTAGGACTAGGAGACACAAAAACAAATTTTAGTAGAGTAGGAATCATCTTCAATTATTTGTCTAACAGGGTGATTGGCCTTTGGAATGGGTTGCCTTCAGATGTGGTGGATGCAGTAAATGTAAGGGAGCTTAAGGGAAGGCTTTATATATATTCGAATGATAAGGGCTCGCTTTGAGTGTTTTTATTTTAAAATGTAGTTTAGTGAATGGGGCCACCTATGTGGACCAACAAGTCCTTTATTACCCTGAAAAAGATATCACATCAACATGTTGGAAATGCAGAGACAAATTAGTATCATGATACCTAAGGTGAAACATGAATTATGTAGAGGCTTGAAATTTTGAAATGTAGAAGAATTAGAGGTGACTTAAGTATTCTAAATCATTAGAAAATGGGTAATGTACTTATGAGTATTATGTTTAAATGGTGGAATGAAGAGGTTGTAAATGTTAATTTGAATAATAGAGGTAACAAGTTTTGTGTTTGGAAGATCATTTACAGAGTTGTTCTTTGTTTACATTTATTTTTCAGTTGGATTTCATTACTTATCAAATTGCCTATATTATGATATGGTTGTGTAGTTATTTTGAATAAACTTAAATTTTTTCTTGAATATTCTAACTAATACTGGGATTACTCATTTTCTAGACCCTTCTTAACACACCTCGTTTTTGTGTTATCAGTCTTATTTCACAGTTAATATACATCCATCCTAATGTGTGAAGCTTCCAAAAATCTGTAAGGAACATGTGAATTAATCTACAACTTTCCACTGATTTCATTTACCCATGCTAGGTCTAAGTGCTAATCCTATAACAAACTGAAACCCCATTTCAAGAACAGAGTATTAGGCCTGAATGAAAACAAAGGCTAAACCAAATTGAGATTTCTCTAAATAAGAGCACCTTTTAAAAAATAACTGCCAAATAGTATATGTACTCATCAAAATTATTTCACTGTTTCAATCCTGTTAGCTAATTACAGTGTAACAAAAAGGAAATTGTAATTAAAACTGAAGAAAACATTTGATGTAGCTTATATCTAACAATAAATTACTTTTAAGTGAAGAATCTTGAAAAGCTTTTCTGTTCTTTATTCATTAACAACTTGTCTATTTCAACTACAGTAATATAAATTTTTAAACTAAGGTATTGCATAAAATCCTAAAGATTATTTATAAAAATTAAAAGTTTTCTGAAAAACAAAACTTAGATAATTTTCCAGGGTCTTGAGAGGGAAGGTACTTTAGTGTTTATATTGATGTAAATTATCTTTTAATTGAGATATTTGGGAGAAGATACATGGTGTAACCTCATAAAAGTAGTCCGAGAATACCTAAGTTCACAATGATCTCAAGAATCTATTTGAAATTAGGCCTATAGGTGAAAGTGGCTGGAGTAGATGTTAAAGAAGAATTAAATTAATTTGTTTCTTAGATGGATCTAACATCATTTTTACTAAATAATCCAAAGGGACTTGCCCAACAATATAATGTCACAAGAAATTGATTGTTTACATCCCAGACATATTTGTTCAACTGGAACACATTAAGTAAAAATGTTCCTTGTAATGGCACAGTCCTCTGAGATAAAACACATTGTAGTAGTTTAACCTGTAGAAAGTTCCAATTACAGTTCATTTGTGGCTATATGTAGATGAAAGTTAACTTTTTTTTAAGTATGTCTAATATTATCATGTATTTGAATTTTATTTTAATATATGAAATAAAGAATGATTACTAAGTTTATTTAGTTATATGTGTTTTTTTTATTTACATAATATGAGCTTGTATGTTTTCATACTTAACAATTAATATGTAGATACAAAAGGCACCTGGACCAGGCTAAAGAACATCTAAGACTTTCTGTAGTAACTAAAGAATCAAGTAAAGAAGGTGTTAAGGTAATACAATTAACGGAGGAAGACGAAGAAGAGGATGACGTTGAGATGAATCAGTCTGAAAATACATACGTATTAGTGAGAGAACCCAATGAACCAGGGTCCTCAGAAGCTGATCCAAACTTACAGAAAGCAGAAGATCCACTTCCAGTCAAAGAATGTTTGCAACTCACTTTTGAAGAGGTTAGTTTTGAGGATTTAACAGAACTTCACAAAACAAAAGACTATAGATGTTACATATAGTTAATTTATTGATAAATATAACACATATGATGTCATAATCTAACTGGATTGTACATTTCATAATGGGAAATGTACTAGTTATGGTTAAGATTGAATTAATATGTTCATCAGGACTTATGTTAACACCAGTCATTAAAGTATAAACTATGAAAATAGAATACAATGTGTCTTTGTAATTATAGTTTTTTGACACAACAGATAAAAAGAGTTTAAAATAACTAATATTTTAATATCAATACCACACATTTTCTAAGCACTTATACTGCAATTAATTAATTTCAGAAACTAACCAAGGGTGGTGCACTAACCAGCCCAGTAGAGCTTGAAGACTTTTTTTAATGTTCCATTCCATTTTTCTATTTAAGAAACCTGAAAGCTACAAAACTAGTTCTCTTTTAATAACTATTAATGAGTAATACAATCTTATGTCTGTGTTTGGCTCACTTGCTATGAAAGTGAACAAGTAACAGTCAGTCTGCTTATGTTTTGTGTCAAAATTAACAAATCATGATTCTGCATGATTTATGTTTCACATGCAATACATAATTCTCTTTGTATGCTTAAAATCCACTGTGCTTAAAGCCTACAATGCAATATACACACAATAATATGTGCAATAATGATATAAAAAAGCAAAAAGTAGTAAAGCATATGATATGATATGTGCAGTAATGATATAGTAAAGAAAAAAGTATTCAAGTCACAGCATCTAATGGTCGTAATGTTTTCATTACAGGCTTTCTTTTTATCCTATGGTTTGGGATGTCTGCTCGTGGCAGATGAAAAAGGAAAGGTAAAATTATTTTTTTATGAGTGTTTTCACAACTGATGGTTATAAGAAAGTGTATAGATATATATATATCTTAAAACGTAATCCAAACATATACAAGAACAAAATATAAAGCAATAAGAATAAATGTCAAAAACTTAAAGTCATGAGTGCTGCATATTAGCATTCAAAAGGAGTTTATAATATTCTGTCTCTTCAATTTTACATTACACTGATGTAGGTAAGAATCTGCTGTGCAGCAACAGGTGAACACACTTAAATTATTAGAGGGTCCGGTTCAGGTGCTTGAACCTATAATATCTTGAACCTAACTACATGTTTACTGTCTGCAGCTAATTATGGAAAGGAAGTTGTTCAGTAATATAACAACGAAAGAATAAACAACCCAGCCAGATGTAAATCTAAAGATTTCAGAATACGAATAGCAGAGTAGTAATATATGATGTACGATATATTTATTAACAAATCTCTGAAACACCAATGAGAACAAAAGTGGCATAAACAAATGGAATATTTTGAAATTGAAATGTTCAATAGTTTATTAAGTTATTTCTGAAGATAGCTACATTAACTATTCAAATGAAAACTGGAAAAGATTTCTATATGATTGGTTTTATTGTGTAACAGATTCTTTGATTTTGAAAACTTAAATCATAATTACCTATTTTTCTTGAGTTCAAATTAAAATTATTGATATCCAAAGATAGCTGGAGAAAGTTTTTAACAAAACTTTAAATATTACACTTAAAAATAAAGCATATTATCCAGATAACAATTGAAAAATTTATAACTGTCTTAAATCAGAAAAATAAAGCAAAGAAATCTGACGAAGGTATCTTTCCTTGTACTAAATCAAACTGTTGTATTTGTAGGAAAGGTTATATTGTATACAGTAAATATACTATAGGACCTTTTTGGGAGAAAATATTTTTCATAAACTCTAGTTCCAGTTGCGATTCACTTAAATGTTATAAACAAATATAAGTGGAAGAAACAGTAAATTTACCTTTACATAAATCTCATATAAAAAAATTCAAATAATTGCACATTACCTGTTAATAAACACCATAATAAGTGTATTATTATTCTCGTATTATTACGAGAATCTTTTTATTATGCCAATTTAATATTATAGATTTAGAACCACATTATATGTTACAGAGGGAGTTTATAAAATTTTAAGAAAAAAAAAAGTAATTCTTACTTTGGAACAGAACTCTCTTTGAAGATACAAGATCAGTATTTATGCTTTTATGTATTTGTGTTTTTATTTTAAGTTATTAATAGTAAGTTTATATATATTTTTTTATTTTGGTTTAAAAACTGTAGTTAAAATATAATAACAAAAAGGTAGGCCTAGGTTTTCATTGTTCATGTATGTAAATCTTTCATCTGTTTGAAGAATTTATTTGTTTGCCAAGACTCCTCACTGTCATACTCAGTTATTTATTATTAATTTACAGAACTGGACGAATTTGTGGTATTTACTAATTGATTAATCAACAGCCCCATTAATCAATTAGTGCAGTGTTCTTCTAACCATAGTACATACAAAAAACAAAAACAATTGATGGTGGGTGCTGCTAGAAAATTGACTTCCTTCTGGTCACCAGTTCAAAACAACAACAAAAGAGGAAACATTTAGGTGCTTTGGTGGTGGGTCCTGCTAGCCAAATTCTTTCTAGTGAGCAGTTAAAATTTTCTTACAAGGGGATATTGCCTTATTAGCTTCACCATAACAGATACAGGGCAGCAAATTCAATGGCAATATTTCCTTACTTGTATAGTTGGAATAGTCAAAAAATAAGAAACCCTAATTTTAATTACTTGATTATTTTCAGTACAATCAATTTAATTTGAAGTATTATCGCTGCTCATAGGTAAACAGTTATATTGATTAAGTTGCTTAGCTCTACTTTGGTGTATCCCCATTTAGAGAGACAACTTGAGTGTTAAATCATGTAAGATTTGGCATTATTACTACTGTTTGGTTCTGATTTTTAGGCTGCACCATATTTCCATCTGTTGGAATATTTTAATAATAACGTTCATCTTCCTAGAAATGTAGCTTAACTTTAAACCCTTATCTCTCTTTATTGTGATTGTAACATTTATTAGGTTTTCTAACTTAAAATTAAAAAGTTAACATTTGCTGTAAATTTATTTGTTATTGTAAAACTCATCTTGTCAAGGTGTTTATCTTGATTATCATTCTTTTGAATTATAGTAATCTACTAAGATCTGATAATTTATAAATAAAACAAGTTTTGTAAATACTGTTCTTTTGGTCACAGCTATTTGAAATCATTATTATTAGTAGTACATTCATTCTTTTTTTTTCATCTTTATAGATTCTTGACATTCTGACAATGTGGAGAAGATTCTGTGAGCTTTCTCATAAAAATTTTCCAGCTTTTTATACAGCCTACCATTATTTTCGCAGTAAAGGATGGATTGTTAAAACAGGTCTTAAATATGGAGCAGACTTTTGTAAGTATATTCCTTTTCAAAAAGAGTAAAATGTATCGTTAACACACCTATATAATGCTAGTTTGGATTATTTATATTCCTTTTATTTGTGGGAAAAAAATATTAAGAAAAGAGATACTTGAAAAGTTCATTAATGTAGATTTTTAAGTACAAAAACTGAATCTGAAATGTATGATAGTGAAGTATTTTTGTATATTACATCCAGTTGTGATTTAAAATCATTCACAAATAAAAAGTATGACTAAATACTGTAATTTTGCTCTCTAAAAATATTACATTCTTCCAAAAGTAAAAGAACTTTTGTAAAGATTGAGTGAAAAATGAAGAGATTATAGTATTTCAAGGTATATGTCATATTAATCAAAAGATGTTGAGATGCAATGGTTTCAGTATTAAATTACTCATAATTATTCAAAATATATTTTGACTAAATCTATCTTAGAAAACTAAAATTGTGCTTATTGTAAAACATACCAAGAAATCTTATCAAGATAGTAATGGTGAGATGTTATTTGAAGCCTTACCATGTCCATAGTTATGCTCTATTTCACGACTGTGCATCTTAACAATAGCACTGAAGTGTAGTTTCCATTCCAAAAAGTCATAAGGTTGTCATGTCCAAATCACACCTATCTCTCCAAGCTATTTTCAATAATTTGTCTAGTGTCAGAGGATAAGAGTTTTGCAATGCTTGTTTCAAAAGTCTGATTGTACAGAAATCCATAGGCACTGTGTTTAGTATGTTGGGAAAGCAACTTGTGTATACATGTCGTGTCACTTTCAGAAATGGAGATCCTTCTTGATTACACTGTGTACCATTACCTGAGGCATGTGGATTCTTACTTGTTATAAGATGCTGCACTTTGCTTACCACTGTTGGGGTATACCTAGTTGCAGGTCTGTTTTTGGATGGTCCTGGTTATCCTCATTGATCCATATTGTTTTGTTTTCCAAAGCCATTAAATATAAGGGATATCCCAAATCTTAATAATTCTAAATTCTGGATCTAAATATTTTGCATCAGAATGGTCTGTTACATACCCTTCACAAAACTGATAAATTTTAAGTGACAACACATTACCTACAAAATGTCAAACATCATTTTTGATATAAAGTTACAGTTGAAATGGTATGTATCTGCAATAGTGAGTTGTTAAAAAAAAGTGCTTTAAATAGCAACTCTAGGGGGATAATCCTTTAGCACAGATTTTAGAAACAATTCGGATATGAGGAAAAAATACAACTTTTTATGAACTGCAGTTGTTATATGACTTGCATATTCAAGACCATTTTAATAAAATGTAGTCAACCTTCTGAATAATATGGGAATATCTTTGTGTATCGATATAATGCAAATATAAAAATTTAAAACAATTTTTTTAATTGTGCAAAATCCTTATTGTGGTGAAATGTATTTATCAACATGTTTACTGGTTACATTACAAATTTTAAAAATAATTCTGTTTTGTTCTCTTGGTTTCTTAGTGCTGTACAAAGATGGGCCACCTTTTTATCATGCATCTTACTCCGTGCTTGTGGTAGTAGTGAAGGAAGGAATCTTGAGGGAGGACAGTGATAAGGGAAAAGACAGACACTCTACATGGGCATCTTTAGCTGCACTCAATAGAGTTACCTTACAAGTTGCAAAGGTAAGCAAAACATGTCCATTCTTAACCTTTTCCAGGAGTAAAATGACTGTTTAAAAAAAATTACAACCTAAATATTGAGATTTGAAATTTTCTGTTCATGTAAGTTTTATTAACATAATTTTAAACAAATTGAAACTGTTTGTCCGCTGTGTAAATCATTAAATTTTCTATCTGCACAGCTACAATTTGTTAGTGTACAGAACAAAGCTGGAAATCTGTAAACTTTGCACAAGTTTTTTTGCTTACATATTTTGGAAGTTAGATTTTAGAGTTCTTGAAAGCATTAGACATCTATAATTATTTTCTTCTTCATAATCGATTTCCCAAGAGCTCCCTTCATTTCTTGTGTAAAGCTGTAAAATTTTTTTACTGAATTTAAAGGGGGATCTGTTTTGTAGGTTACTAAAGGTTTTCTATTATTTATATACCACAAAGACTACATTAATGAGTTTCCCTTCTTGTTTATTTTATTACAGTTACAATGCTATTTCGTGTGAAGTTAGAGATTGTGACAATGTCATCTTTTTTGAACAGATACATAAAAATTATCAATGCTTTTAGTTGATATTTTGTTGCACCAGTTCTTTTAACAAACTGGTCTACTGAAGTGTGTGTGTGAAAACTGCCTTTAAGGTGAATGTGTTATAAATAATTACTTTAAAATATCCCATAGTTATTATGCCAACGGACTTTATAGGGTTAGGAACAAAAATTCAAATGCAGTTGTGTCAAAAAATAGTTCTCAAATTATACATTGTACTTTCCGATGCTATGTAAGTCACCTAGTATTTAGGTGTAGTATCAGAGTAATATGGTCTTCTGTTTGAAGACCTTTGTACAGACACCTAAATGGGTATTTTTAAGGAATGAATTTGTGAAGTTTTCTGATTATAGCTGTCCTAAATGTTTACTTATGTAAGTATCACGAGATGAAATTTGTAATACAGCACGTATGTCTTAGGAAATACTATATTGTCACGTGATTCAGCCCAACGGTATAAAGGATGAAGACCTTCAGTCACCAAACTGTATATCACAATTTCAAGTTCAGGTAATTATACATTTATTTTCATCTTTACTTGCTACTTATGTTATTAAAAGTCTTTAACCTGGTACAGAGTTTGCCTTTCAATATTAATTCAACTGTTTTTGTCAGGAAATTCTAATGAAGAGGTGGGTATCATCTAAAGAAAGAGAAAGTGAAGAACAGGGTGAACTGTAAGGCAAAGAATTCTTTGTATCTGTGGATATTGTGCTACCATACAACTGGCAGTACTAGAGGGAACCAACTATTAAACCATGAAGTTGTGTATGTATAAGAATGGAAGACTGATGTATAAACTCTTCCAGACAATGTTTTCTAATAACTTTTATTTAATTACAAAGCCTAAACTTACATCCTCCACCATGCCCAACAAAGTTAATATTAAAATGTATATCTGTATGTACATTTGTATATAAAGTTTTTATTTTCAATATATATCTACTGAAATTTGTACATTATACTTTCAAATTTATTTTAATTGAAACAATTTTCAATATACTGGCATAATGGATTAAATTAACTATGAAACTTTTAGGGAGAGGGAGTTAAAGAAAAGGCAAAAGCTTCTAGTGACATGCTGTACTTTTAAAATAATTCTGACTGTAAAACAGTGTTAATTAATTTTGAGACACAAGGAAAACAATCAGTCCACCACAAACAATAATAAGGCTTACTGTTAACAAGAAAACAAGCAATAACTGTGTTGCACTAAAGCAAATCGGTATCAGGTATTATATCAAGCTGATCTCATTAGTGATTCACAATATAAACTTCTGACCAGCTGATGTGATTGGTAGATATAAATTAAAATATATCTGGACATCGGGAAAAATTTTTCTTCCAGTATTCATTCGTGAAAATCCAGTCAGGCATTTTGGTATATGGATTTTCATCTTGTCTGAACCACCTAAAGGTAAAAAACATGCATTTATAAATTCATTAAAAACTACTTCAATCTCTTAGAATGAACCTACCTGTGCATGTGCTATACTTTTCTATATATTTGAAATATTATCAAGTAAAAAATATTTTGCTTAATGCATTTCATTTAAGACTTTATAAACAATTACTGATTTATTGAAAATAATGAAATTTGGGAGTCGACTTTTACACGAGTAATACTTTCGAGGGATTGAAATACATATCTTAATAGAATAATCAGTTTTTTCAGATAAACTTGTTACATATCTATCTACCCGTAATATTAGTACACTTTAAAATTACAATAGTTTGATATCATGGTTGCAATTAAGACTAAAGTGTGACCTGGCCTGGGGTAAGCAGTTGTTCTCGTAGGTTGCCAGAAAAACTAAGACGACTATTACAAAAGTACATATAGAAGGTATGTTCTTTGGTGTATTTTATACCTATGTAAAAAAGGAAGTTTAACAGCCACATTTTATCCTAATATATCTTGTTAACAAATGAGCTGTAAATTGTAAATATTTCAAGCATAGATTGCTTTGTTTCCTACCCATCAATATCAAAATACTTTGTAATCTGGTAACTTTTGAGTATCAGTGTCATGACACAAATGGCTAAACATTCGGCAGTTCCATTTATTTTACAATGATGGGAAGTTAGTTTACTTATCCAAGTTTTTAATTTACATCAGTAACACTCAGCCTTACAAATGGATGATGGCACCCAAAGATTAATATTTACCTTTGTAACCAGTTGTCCCACACAGTTTTTCTTTTTCTAAGTTCTCGCTGTTTTTCCTCAAGTCTTTTCTTCTCAGAACTTGCCATATCTTTAAAATTAGGTAATATATAGTTGATTACTGCCAGCTCAAATATAAGTATGTTAGCAAATAAGTCTGGCAAAATCTCTGACAAACATTCAATCATCAATGTCACCACTGAAGAGTAGTCTACTCTAACAGTCATTCATCATGTTCAATATTTCTGATATAAAATTATCAAGTTTGTGATATCTAATGAATTTCAGTACTAAAATCACCATGCTCACTACATTTTCATGAACTATAATGTATTTAATGCTCAAACAGTAACTCACCAAGAAGACCTTGCTCAAGGTATCTTATGTCTGGTCGCAATCGAGAATCTGTTGGTGCCACAGTATTTCTCATGTCTTCTACTAATGCGTTCAGAGACATTGTGAAAAGTGAAAAGTGGTAATACTGGAAACAGAAATTGAATAAGCTAATATGGTGAAAGTCATTTCTTATTGTTACCTTCCTGTATTAAATATCTTCCATACAACATTATTAAAGTGTAGAAAATATTCCATTAAAGTTAAAAGTATATGCATTATCAATATACCTGTCAACTTATGGCAACATAGAATATCTATTTGCTACTTATCCTATTTCTTAAAGAATAAACTCATAAAACATGTATCAACAGGAAGAAAAACTGTCCAACAACCCAAGAGCACAAAATGTACAAAATAAGAGTGTTATGGACAAAAGTGTTTTTTTTTTCAACGTGCTAATTTTTCATCTTTTAATTAATTACAACTATAGCTTTGCCCGGGCAACAACACAATTTTTTTTAACACAAAGATAACTAAAAACCTACTTTTGAAGATGTAAGAAACTGTAGAAACCGTGGCTGAGTTTTGAATTAGCCACTCATTAAAGTACTTTTATGGAAATCCAATTGTCTATTTTGTTTATGGTGTAAAAGTCATTAACACACAAATTTTCAAATGATTATTCATATTAAAACTTACTAAATGTTACATTATACTCAGTACTATGACTGTGAGTTCCATAATTTTGTACCAGATGCACATGCTTATAAAGGCTACATCAATCTTTTGAAGATGGTGATGATCTCTAATGTTGTGAAGGAAGTATACTTCACTCTTTGTACTATAATTGAATAAAGTTGTTTAATGCTGCTGAATAATTGTGTCAGATATCTAATTACAGAGTTACAACTGGTAGATCTTGGCCACAATAGAACAGAATTATAACTTACCTCTACAGAATTACTAGGTCTTGGCTCTGCCTGCCACAAGAGAACTGAATTAGGGATGTCCAAGAAACTTGAAGTCTCACACTTGGAATTTTCTGAATTGGTGGAATGAGTATTACCCTGTAGTTAAAAACAAACACTTAGCCATAGTTATAACAGATTAACTTGCTTGCATAGTAAAAACACTGTACACTTACTTCATAGTAAATCATTCATTCTAAACACGTTAACTTATGATACATTAAAATTAAAATAACATTTTATAAATAAATAATAATAAGCAATGTTCTCTCTCAATGAGCATATATTAATTTGAATTCATATGTAAATGTTCTAGAATAGTTGATAGCTAAATCTATTAAAACAAAGTCAATTATTTTCTGTAGTACTAGAAACTTGTGCACATTTAATACCAATACATCTAATTTTTAACATGCAAGTGACATTCTATACCCTGATGCACACAAACCTATCTCATGAAATATAAAAAAGTACACGATAAATCCTTATTGAGTATAATAAAGTCACCTCTCAATTATGGAGGGAGGATACACAAATAATTGAAAAACACGGAAAATTCAGAAATCTCCATTTTTTGGGACACTTTTACTGCAAAACATGTTAAGTGCTTTTTTTTTTTATATATATTCTGTATGGATAATCCACCCACAAATAATTGTAAGTCGACTGTATTCATGCGACTTTCTTTTACTTATTAATATTTCACTCTCTTCCTTAGCATAGCTTTTGGACTAATGCTGTACGAGGTGTATATTAGAAAGTAGGAGTGTCAGTTATCAATCATCTTCTGGGTACTTGCTTTCTTTTGATTACAACTACTTAGCTAATTTTGAATGGCCAAATTATATGTTTTTTCTTAGAATCAAATAAAGAACTAGTAGAGGAGACTTGTCACTTAAATCTTACTATAACAGATGTATAATGTATATATGTATGTATCTATCTATGTGACTAAAATAATAAATACAATGTTATGCCATCTACTGAATGGCACCAAAAACAAAAATCCATAAACAAATTTCAAACTACAGTATGTGCAACAACCATTTCTTTTTTCAACAAAACACAATTTTAAATAAATGTACTCTCCTCACAACAAGAACACAACTTTCACTAGGACTGTAAGTGAGGGTTTGATTATATCTTTATTGATGTAATTTGTAAATATAGTACTAAAAATGGATTATTTAAAATAAACTGCTATTTTTTCAATAACAAGTATCACTTTTAATATATAAAAACATTACAGTTTATATCAGCACAATACAAAAACTTTTTTCCATGCAGTACTTCCCAGAAAAATCCTTTTTTAGAAAATGTTTACTTTTTCTAAAGTTTTTTTCAATGAGGTATGAGTGAATACTAAGAATAGTAATTACTAGCAAAAACAGCCACCCATTGAGTGGAATTGTTGCTAGTATTTGTAAAGTTCACACTACAGAAGAGTTTTAATAATCACACTATCTTTTTAATTTATTTAAAGTTGTTACTTGTAGTGCATTTCTTATAAAAGCATAATAGACTCTGATTCAGTGTACTCCTTGACTCTGTCCATTTTATTCCTAACACTGCTTTTGATTTTCACAGTAACTAGATATGGTTCTAATGGACAGTCACCATTCGATCATTAAAGAGTAACTAGGTGTGTTTGTAATAGAATGGTAACCACTCAGTTGGTGAACAGTAACTAGGTGTGTGTGTAATGGAATAGTCACTACTCAATCAGTGAACACTAAACTAGGCTGTGTGTGTGTGTGTGTGTGTGTGTGTGTGTGTGTGTGTGTGTGTGTGTAGTA
>NW_013670369.1:52039-58967 GCF_000517525.1 Limulus polyphemus
TAAAAATTTTGGAGCTTTCATTCAACAATGCACAGAAGAAATGCTGTAAACTCTGCCTGAATGCAAGAGACACAAACGTGAAACCTTGATTTGTGTTCTCAATGATGTGCTCACAGAGACAGCCACAAAAACAGGCATGTTTGTTGCATTGCTGAAATCTTTTGCAAATCAGTTAAAACTCGTGCGTGAGAACAATGGTGGTCCAATCAAGCGATATTGATACTTGGAATTACTTTTTTTTGATTGAATTAAAATCCTATTTTACTTTATGCTCTCCGGGAAAAAATTGTTATTTATTTTGTAACACCCCTTACTTCTCTCTACATCTCACATAAAAGAAACTGAATGGAGATCTGCCACATTTTCACTCTGAGCCTGTGCATCAACACCTGGCAAACTAAATGGCTTTCTTCTGAGATCAAGCTCACTATATAGACTCTTCAAAAGAAAAAGCTTACTTTAATTCAGTGATAAGAAAAATAATCTGTTAATTTAACTTATGAAAAGTGCATGAACAATTACTTTGCATTCACAATACAAAGAAATCACAAAAAAGTTAAACCATAAACAATAAACCCAATAACTAACTTGAGAGCTTTAAGAAGAAAGACTTTCCATTTTTCAAGAGTGAATCAGTTAATTAACACTGTAGTTGATAATAATGCAGAACTATTAAAAAAAAAAGTAAAAAGTTTGTCTTAACTATAACTTTAAACACACAAATATGACATTTTTTTTGTTAGAAGCCAACTGAAAGTTACATGAACATACCATGAAACTAATACTAATTCAACTGAAAAAAAAATAGAAATTTAAACATTAAATGTATGTGTAATTAAGATAATCAGAGATTAAATTTAGAGTAAAAAAATTTGACATTTTCTTACATACCACACTTTTTATGGACTTTACAACTAGAATCAATAATACATTGTTCACTTTTCTTCCCTTCTGCCAAAGTTCTTCAGCATTCAGCTTAAAGCACTTTATTAATAACTATACTGCTTGTGAACAATACACTTACAGTCATGCTTCACACTATGCTGGTGTTAACAAGAGTTTAAGAAAGTTAAATTGCCACTGATTTTTTGCATAATTTACATAAAACCTCTTAATCAATAGTTGAATGCATAATCAAAGTTTTAATTTCTAGGCTTAGTAAAGACAACTCTAAACTGTTACCAGAATTATAAATTCTGACTTAATTATGACTTGGTGTGTTTGTTATTTCATAAAAATTGTTGCTGATGGTGGAATTGCATAAACACTTTTCATATGAGGTCAGCTGATATGACTGACCTTGTAAACACAAAGTAACAATCAGACTTTCCATACTATAACTTTTAATATGCATTGTGTATTTTCATGAAATATTACAAGTCGTTCGTACATAGAAAGTCAAATTTTTTTTGGTTAAGTAGTTTTACTAATGATTTGTCTGAATATATGGGGTCTGAGTGTTGACTTCTCAGAGTCCAAAGTTAAGAATAAAAACACTCTTCTTCACCTGCAAATCTAAAATTTTTACTTGCATAATCTCTAAAACCTCTTAAATAAATAACTTTTTTAGTAAAACTTTATATTTTGGTTTGGTTTGAATTTCACGGAAAGCTACATGAGGACTATCTGCGCTAACCATCCCAAATTTAGCAGTGAAAGACTAGAGAGAAGGCAGCTAGTCATCACCACCCACCACCAACACTTGGGCTATTCTTTTATTAATGAATAGTGGAATTGACTATAACATTATAACACCCTCACGGCTGAAAGGGCAAGTATGTTTGGTGGGACAGGGATTCGAATCCACAACCCTTAAATTGCAAGTCAAGCACCCTAACCACTTGACCATGCCAGGCCAATCAGTATAGGTCTGAGGGAGGAAGGACTGGTTGGAATAGAGCATAACATAAGAGAAATGGTAGAGGAAGTGGTTAAAATTAAAGATAGAAATATCTGGTCAACAATGTCTGCAAGCAAGGAGGAGAAGGAAATAGGTCTTGAGAGAGAGAGATGGTAGATGGAACATGAAGACAAAGGTTCAAAGAAAGGATGGGAAAGGCATAAAGGACCACACTGAGATCCCAATCAGGCAAATCAAATGAACATGGAGGACGCATGACTTCAAAGGAACAGAAAAATGAGGGTAATGAAGAAACCTGTAAAAATGGAAGGTGTTCAACAAAACTGCTCAATAGCTAGACACAGTCGAAGTGCACAAGTCTTTGTCAAATAGCCAAGTGAAGAATAGGGAAAGATGAGGAACGGAAGAGTGGGAAGAATGGAAACCACACCGAAGAGACCAAAGGCTGGAAGGTATACCATCGCCTGTTGTAAATGGACATGGAAGAAGATCTAATGAATCAGGAAAGGAAAGATGCAACATGTGGAGTCAGTCCCTGGGCTGAGACAATGGACCTGAAAAAAGTAATGTGTAAAGACAGTGTGTGATAATATCTGGATGAACAATGTCCAGCCAAGGTTGACAAAATAGAGACCAAGACAGAGGTAAGGGTAGGTGAGGATGTACAAGTAAAGATCGGAGCAGTGGGAACAACTGTTGTGCCAGCCAAGACGGAGCCACCAATAGGACGAGACACAAAGTGGTTTGGAATAAGGATAGAACTCTGGAGGATAAGAATAAATGTGAAGACCTCACCAATCTTGACAGAATGTGACCATTGCCAGAATTATTGAGTGAGTGAGGGCAGCAAAGGTATATATGGGGTGTCCCAAATCTGAACACACCCAACTAAAGACCTGGGGTCAAGGGACCACTCCATTAGGATAATCTTGTTGGAAAAAGATAATCGATCCACCACCAGGTTCAGGGAGCCAGGAAAAAGGCAAACTAAGACCATAATGTGGTGATTGTGGTCCCAGAAAAGAGATCCAGGATCTGAAATACAGAGACCTGGAAATGGTACCCTCTGGCTCTGTGGAGATGTCAGAATGTATAATAACCACCACCATAGAAGAAGAAGGGGCAAAGTTCAACCAACTGCTAAAGGCTCGAGAAAGGTGATATGGAGAGAAGACTCCTTGATCTACTAGAGGCCGGAAATCACCTGGGAGTCCAAGTAAGAACCACAGCCCTCTAAAGACGAGTCTGTGAACAAATGTAAATCCAGATGAGGTGGAGTAAGCAGCAGCCCCACCATGGTCTGGTCTCTGTCTAACCAACAAGCTACGGATACAAGGAGAAGTTCCGCTGATCTAAGAGTGTCCCCTAAAGGGAATGCATATGAGCCTGACTCATGGGAATGAGAACTACCAAGGATTTCCACATCCCCAAAGAGGTAGAATATCTTGAGCTGCAAGAAATGTGAGGTGAGCCTTCTTCTCTTCATCTTTGGGTTTGCCTGCTCCTGAGGCTGGAAAGAAGACCCCCCTCCCCAAATGAATGGGGTATTTAGAGGGGGTAAGAATATACTTCCCCATTCTCATAAGGAATCCCATCCATGCTGCTTCCTGTAGGAGCAAAGGAGTGTGGTCTCTGGACTGTGAATGGAAAGAAGCAAGCAGGAGCCAGTCATCTACAGAAAGAAGAGTGCAAAATACTCATAAGGCAAAGATGTCAGGCAAAAATTTGTACACCCGCCAAAACACTTAAAGAGCCGAGGCTAGTCTGAATGGTGGGGCCCTGAACTGAAAAATTCGACTTAGAGCAACAAATGACTATCGAGGAAGTGGGCACTGTGTGGAAAAACTCTGAATTGTAGATTACAAGGAAAAAATAAGGTGACTAGTATCATGAACATATGAAAAGGAGACATAACCAAGCTCCGCCCTTTGAATGGGAAAGAAATGAACACATCAGTGATGTAAAAAAGCAAAAAATTTAAGCCCTACACTGATGAAAATTAAGATGATCAGGCACATAGTGAACAATTAAGTCGAAAAAAATATATTCAGATAAAACAATGAATTATATATATTACTAGTAGTAATGTACAAACTCTCTAAACATACCTAGTTAATAAAGCACTTATAAATATAAAATGGACAAAACACTGAAATTTATCGAGTCCACAAAGTATGTAATAATAATGAACATGCACACTGATGAAAATTACCTAGAAAACACATTAATAATCAATATCTAACTTACAATTTCTCTAAATTAACCTAGAAGACAAAGAACACATAATTAAGTCCTACACTGAGGAAAATTAGGATGATAAGGCACATAGTTAACAATGACGAAAAAAATTACTCAAATAGAACAACGAATTAGATGTTACTAGTAGTAATGACATGTAACTTGCACACCATCTAAACATACCCAGTTAAAGTACTTATTAATAATGAACTAATGAACCCATGAAATTTGCCAAGTCTACAAAGTATGTATCATTAACAAACATGTAAAAGATTAAATTTACCTAAAAAACAAAATAATCATCAATATCTAACTTACAATTCATCTAAAGTAAATTAGATGACAAATATTTAACTTATCAAAGTCCAAGCATTGATGAGATTAAATACTTAATTCTCCTGTGCATAAATAAAGGCAAAGCCATACAAAGGGCATCTGAGCCATGCCTACCATGGGTATATCAACCAGGTGTAAAATGTACATGTTGAAAAATTTACCACAGATCCTCTGGGAGAACTGGAAGCAATAGGAAGAAAGGAGAAGAAGAACAATTCTCTACCAAAGTGAATGACATGGTGGCATAGAAACTGGTGGAAGGTGAAAATTCCTGAAGAAGTGTAGAGTGTTACAGACCAAAATAAGAAGATGCCAGAAAATAGAGTACAAATTGTCTTCTCATTGATTGTAATGTTCCTCAGGAACATTGTCACGTTGAAAAGGTGAAGAAATTTTCAGCCAAACATATGAAACTAGCTCCCTGCAAATTAAGGCCTGTACCTCCTCTGCAGATAAAGTCGAATCTAATTCCTGGGAAGTTGTACCAGCTGCATTTTCGACTGTAATTGGAATTTCCATAGTCGATCACAAGTTCATACTAGGATCTCTTTTAATTCAGTAACAAGAAATAAATTCCAAAAATTGTTGAAACAACTGAATACAAATGCAGTAAAATAAAACTGTTGAAAAAAATTGAAATGACAAAGAAGCACATTTATAAATGGTAGCCAGATGCAAAAAAACACATCTAAACAATGCTATGCCAATTGAGAAAAGTGAAGATTGAGTAGGAAGAGCAGGGGGAGCTAGCTGCACCAATGTAGGTAATGCAATAGTCAAATGATATGTATATGTTCAGAAATTGTGCAAAATTGACGGTGTATATATAGATTGATGCACTGATCATGAAAATTTTTTAGTAATGCTTAATGGGCAGAAGAAGATTGAGACAGCTTTGTGTGACAAGAGGTAAAACCATATTGGAAGCTTATTTTTCTTACAGTTCTCATCATATCTAATAATATATAAAAAAAAGACAAAATGAGCAAATATACAAGTAAATAAAATAGAAGATATACATATTATACATGAAAGACAAACAGAGATATTATCTCATGGGTATGACACAGAACAGGTAGCAAAAGTGAAAGAAGCCTAACAACTTTCTTGACCACATTATGTTAAAACTGCAAATACATCTCACAAATTCTTAAAAGTTCAATCTTAAAATAAGAAGGTAGAAAATGCATGACATGCCTGCATATCCCAAGCTTACAGAGCTTATATTTTGTCTGCCTTCAATGCACATTTTCTTGAGACACACACATGTATACTGAAAAAAACAATCTATGTTATTCTAATATCCAGAACTAAAAATACAACTTACAGCAAACAAACTCGTTGGTAGACCAGTTTTGATAAGCAATTCATAATTTATAAATTTAACATATAATTTTAAGACAAATCAAGTTTTTTACCGAAGTAGCTCAACTGTAAGTGTTCCCTCAGGTTTGATTTCTACATACTTTCCCCAGAACTTCAGCTTTGGATGAATAGACCCAGAAAACGTAAAGTGTGGAGAGTCAGCATAAAAGGCACTAATGGGAGGATGGTGGCTTACTTGTTCGCAGATAATCTTGAATCCAAGGTCTTCTCTAGAGAAAAAAAAAACTAGCATTTGTTTAACAGTCCTCAAAGCAAGGGAAAAATTATATGATACGGAACTTTGATTAAAATTGGTTCTTCACTCAAAGCATTAAAGTTCAATCGTAACAGTAAAATAATTCTGTTTCATAGAAATGTCACTATATTTTAATATTTCAATTTGTCATGATATAAAAGACTGTTTAATTTAGATTTTATTGATTGATTTGTTTTTGGGAATGAATATTTTATTATTGTTTAGTTTTTGTTATAATAACAGTTAAAAGCAAACGATTGTAGGAAGTTTTGTTAATAATTCATTGATGTTGAGACTACTGAACATTGCATGCAATACATTGACATCGAGAATATTGAAGGCGCACATACGATTAGGTGATAAAGATATAAATAGCATGATACGATGAGGAAACGGCAGACAGATAATAGTTAAGGAGAATAAAGTTGGCATGAATTTAAGTACCATAGAAGTGATAGGCCTAATGATTGACATATAAGCCTAACATTTAATATGTTAAGAGTGAAACTAACAGTATAAAAGAAGATAAGAAAACTAATTTTATTCCATCAAACCGTGGTTCTAAAGTAATTAATCAGCCTGAGTGCACTTTATAAATGAATCACAGAAAATACTAGTGCAATAGAAATGGAGAAGATAGTTCGACTTGTCAACTGAAATTTTAAAGTAATTGAATAGGCTTAAGTGGATATTTGACAAGAAGGAGAGCACTACATATATAGTATTTATGATATGCCCATAATATCTATAGTGTTGAAGAATTTATTGTACATATGTTAACTTGTTCTGAATATATATATTATTTTGAAAACAAGTGAAGTATGTGCTGTTTATTCATTGTTGAATTTATTGCTAACAAGTCACAGACACCT
>NW_013670369.1:59110-61118 GCF_000517525.1 Limulus polyphemus
ATATATATATATATATATATATTATATTTTAAATTATTACACAATTCAAATTAATAATATGTTTACAGGTAACTTTCTAAATGTAGAAATAAAAGTTATTTTTCGTGTTTTTTATTATTCCATTAAAACGAACCTAAAGAGCAGCTCAACACAACAACCATTAAAACAATTTTAAGAAACATCATGTGTCTGTTTAAAGTTTAGAAACATATAAACTTAATTTCTCATTCACATGCTATTAAACTCTTATGAACAACAGATTAATAGCAAAGTCACTGAAGATGTTCAAAAGTAGAAGTATTCCAACTACCGGATAAAATGCAGATTAAAAGAAATGCAAACATGAAACTATTCGAAGGAGAAAATGAGACAAATGGCTGAATTTTAGAATTATTATATGAGCTTACATTTCAATTATTATACTATCAAAACTAAAAATAATCTGAAGAGCAATAAAATGAAAAATAGCAAAACTTTTCAAAGTAGAAATTATCCATTAAAGCATTCACCAACTAATTCAGTACATAAAATTGTCATCTTTTACTCATCACTAAAGCAAAAAAAGAAAAGCTTCTTACCTAACCAGTTCATATGTTTCTCCAAGCAGAGGATTAAAAGGTTTCCCAAGTCTTTCCCAGTTTGAAGCTAGAGCTGACACAGCAAAAGCAGCAACATACTGTGAAAAATCAAGATAAATAAAATACTAAATGTTAAATCCCCTGATCACCTTCTTCAATAGCAATGAGCTTAGGATGAGAAAGAAGTGTTAAACATGAAAATTATTTAAGTGATCTTCATGGAACTCTACAGTTACTACCATGGAAGAGCATAGTAAAACATGAAATGGAAAGTATGTAGCTGAGACAGTGAATTACAGTGTATGGAAACTGAACAGATGAAGGGAATGATTAAAACAAAGTACGAGAATAAATTTAGAAATTAAAAAATAAAAAAAAAGAAATTTCAAAATTAGCCTAGGATCTACAATTGACTACAAAGTAAGTAATACAAATAGAGTAAATAAATAAAGATAAGAGAAAAAACAAAGGTAATTAAATATAAATAGAAATAAAGTGAAGAAATGAAATGAAAATATAAAGCTAAAAGAAATAAAATATAATACGAATACATCTCTCACACGAAAATAATGTAGAAAAGACTTGATATACTTATAATGTCGAAAAAAAAACTATTTTTGAACTAACAAGCAATTAATCAGAGGTCAAAGGTCAAGACACCATTTCCAGAAGCATGGTAAATCATGACAGACATGTCGGCATCAAGCTGCTCTCAAAACAGGGAGAAATAATCTCTCTCTCCAGGTGTCAATAGGGAGAAGTTTTGAAAAATAAGGAGACCACATTTCTGTATCAAGTGCATTCATCATATGAAAACAGTGTTTAATAGAGGAAATGTTGTTTATTTGGGGGTTAATTATTTCCATTACATGTGTGGGGGATGTGTGTACATACAATATGAAGCATTATATAATTATAACTATATTTTATAATTTGAAATATTTTTATTCTGAATCTAAGAAAACCATTTTATTTATTATTTCATTTTTTACAATTTCATTCAACAAAATAATGTCTTTTTTGAAAATAATAAGGTCACTTTCTAAACGAACTGCATTTTAATTTTTTATTTTAAACTTACATTTTGAATGCCAATCATAGTTTGTAGTTTTAGCAAAATTTTCTTGCCCACAAGCATACGCATTGCTTTTTCCTGCATCTTTACAAATTCAGCAGTACCAAAATCCCTTGATATCTAACACATACCAACAAAATTTATTCTGACTCAAAACTTTGTGAAACGTTTTTGGCTTTTAGTTCTCTAATTTTTCATTGAGCTTTCACTTGGCTTTTCATTTCTGGCCAAAATATGACTTAGACTTTTCCAAAGTTTTTATCTCCAGCCTCTAGAAAATTATGAACAGCACAGTAATATATGTTTGATTTTACTGCATGTTTAAAATACTGTTACGTCTCCGTTTGTTAATTAA
>NW_013670369.1:61128-62312 GCF_000517525.1 Limulus polyphemus
ACTGCAGTTCAATTACTCACTATCTACACACACATTATCATTCTTCTCCAGTCACATTGTCACCCTCTTTTATATATCAGACTACCCTATATCTAGTAAATACTAGAGCATTCGCCAAGGTACGGGATAGTTCTAGAAACGTGGCATCACACTAGTCATGTGACTCGCTGACGCAACAATACTATTATATCTGTAAATTAATATGTAAAGGCAATTTAAAATGATACCAGTTTATGGTATATACCTTGCATAATTAACAATTACCTCTCGTGACAAACAATCCAATCAAAAATACAGCAATTTGTGTGCTTAAAAGACACAACACCTTCGACAATCATCATGAACAGCCTTCCATAATCCAATTATGTCTATCAATACAATATACAGTTGGCTTTTTTTTTTAAATACAAACTATTAATAATAACTGGTGCATGTAATTGGTATTGACATACTTTCAGTAGCGAGATCAGATTGACTGTGCTGATTAACTTATGCTTATATTATGCAGGCTGAGTTGGAAGAACACAGACAAGCATGTAGTGTCTCAGCCATTTGATTAGCTTATGTGAATAGTTTCTTGCCATTAGCACAGCAAATGACCTATTGACTTGTACAAAAATGTAGTTGAAATTTTGCCACAGAAGAAAATAAAAAAGCAAAGTTGGAATTTCAATGTGCACGTTTAAATGAACTTTGCTCAGTCACATGACCCCCAAGACATGAAGAAAAGTGGTAGTCTAATACCCTTCATCTATCTTATCTGCTTTAGATATAAACCCAGTTTTAATACCTAAGAGAAGAACAATAATGATACAGTGGTTAGGTTGGTTGAGAAGTTGAAATTGGCTTTTTGTGAATAAACAAAAGGAACACTACAATCACACAGTCATGTTTCAGGTTAACAACTTACTAGAGACAACCAGGTCTTGATTATCCACAATCCAGTTTAACTGTTTTTTATTACCTGTGAGAACTGAGTTTAGATACAGTCATGTTTCAGGTTAACAACTTACTAGAGACAACCAGGTCTTGATTATCCACAATCCAGTTTAACTGTTTTATTACCTGTGAGAACTGAGTTTAGATACATTCATGTTTCAGGTTAACAACTTACTAGAGACAACCAGGTCTTGATTATCCACAATCCAGTTTAACTATTCTAAACTCAGTTCTCACAGGTAATT
>NW_013670369.1:62457-74059 GCF_000517525.1 Limulus polyphemus
AATTACCTGTGAGAACTGAGTTTAGAATAGTTAAACTGGATTGTGGATAATCAAGACCTGGTTGTCTCTAGTAAGTTGTTAACCTGAAACATGACTGCATCTAAACTCAGTTCTCACAGGTAATAAAACAGTTAAACTGGATTGTGGATAATCAAGACCTGGTTGTCTCTAGTAAGTTGTTAACCTGAAACATGACTGCATCTAAACTCAGTTCTCACAGGTAATAAAACAGTTAAACTGGATTGTGGATAATCAAGACCTGGTTGTCTCTAGTAAGTTGTTAACCTGAAACATGACTGTATCTAAATTCAGTTCTCACAGGTAATAAAACAGTTAAAATTATGGTTGGGACAAGATATCATTTTACAAGTAAATATTAAGTTAAATTTGTGGGTAATCTTGGTTTTGGCTGTTTTAGATAGAGATGATTGAACATTGCATAATTTAATAAGATATTTATCAGTGTTGTTTCATGTCCTTTGTTTAGCAAGATATTGAAGATAATTACAATAATGAGTGGTTGTTATTATTTTCTTGAAAAAAAATTATTGTTTTACATCAATGAAAAATACAATTAAGTAAAAAAAAAAAGAAGTATTCACTACATATAACGATAATTATGAAACATTTCTAATGATAGTAACTTTAGTTTTACTCTTTTCTGCAACTGGAGGAGCAACAATTATTAAAACTGTTAGAACTGAAAATAAAACTGCATAAATGAGATAAAATAGAAACTATCAAACAGCCTATCTAGATTCAATAGTTTTTTTAATTGTAAAAAAAATCCTGTGATAGATTAAGAACAGATAAAATTAGGGGAAAATATGACACTTTTGTAGATTACATTGTGCAGAACTTGAACATAATAGTTACCAAACATGTACAAAGTCCAATGTCTCAGCTGAAGGGCAATCAATAAAAATAACAATCAATATACTTCGATATCACAATTTTAGATGATCATGATGAATACAAAGGTGGAAAAGTAAAGTATCTGATAAAAATTACACAATGAAAAGATAAAATTAGCGGAAAGAGTTCCATATGGCACCCCCACCCAAAAATTGTAGAATTATATTCTGATAAAAGTAGCCTTTTTGATGCCTTTATACAAGACATTTGTAAAGTTTATTCCCAAGAAGATTGTACATCTAATTAATGAAGTAAGTGGTATAATAATGTATTAAAATTATCAGATCATACTATTAATATGATTTATTAATACATAAATATTACTTTGATGAATTTTTTTTTAAATTGAGTGGGGGTGCCATATGGAACTCTTACCAAAACAGCAACTTACATTACTGCTAATTACAAGCAAACAATAATGCTAGTCAAATTATATATATATGTGTTATAGTTATGGAGCTCAAAGAAAAATACAAGTCAGATTGTTCTGGTCATGCTAATTTGGCATCATACGAGGCCTATTTGTAAAACAATATACAGTTATTCTGTAGGTTTGAAGTTTGGGTATTATATTAAGAAATCTAGCAATATCAAGGAGTTTAGGTATGGAACATGATCATTACATAAGGCAAACTCACAAAAACCGTAATAGTGTTTACTTGTAGAAGTTGAATGTACACCAGCAGTTGAAGAACATCGTATATTTCACACAAAAAGACATCCCATATTTGTGTATTGAGTTTGGTAATAAACCATCTAGAATATAGGAAAAGTCAACTGTTTATGATGCTTACTTCTATCCTGTCCACTGGGTTATCACACTCATCTGCTTGCTTCAGTAAAATACTATATTCCATATACTCGGTCAGCCGTTGCAAAAAACTTAGAGGTTCGTTGAACACCACAGGCATGGTGATCTTGGACAGCTCCTGTGACAATCACACAAATATCCACTATTTATTCAAGCACAATATTTTCAAAACAATTCAGAAATATTTATAATTAAACACTGTAAATTAATCTTGTAACAACCATGAAGTATGTGATATTTAACACATATCCTTCCCAACGTTTGATTTCATGTGAATGGAAATGATATACCAACTAAGTATTGTAACATCCCAGAGATACAAGGCACTCCACAATGAGACAGAAACAGCGTAAGCTTAAGAACTGATAGTAAAGTATATAAGTTTTAAGGACTTAGTTTCAAAAGGTAATATTTAAATAACTTCTCAATCTTCTCTTCTTTGTATCACTGGACACTTTTTTTAAATCCAAATGGCCCATTCTAGATTTTCTTCTACCCTTATATAACTTCCACCTTTCTGTGGAATTTCACAATTATATTATAAGTATCCACAAGCTAACCAGTCAACTTGTAGCAATGAAGTTTTTGCTATACAGAGATACGGGCAATAAACAGAATGCTTATTTGGAACACCAGGAAGATTAGATTAATTTTAGGATGTTCTATTTTATATTCATGGAAATATTTTGTATTCTAAACTGCATATTTGAATTTTTTAACTTCCTGAGACCATCCTATTTTTACTAAAAGTTTTGCCTAGAGGTTGGTATGACTTCTATCATACCACAATGGGAATAAATGCAAGAAGCAGCTTGAAAAAAAAAGAAAAATTCATATGCAAGTACTAAATTTCTTGATTTTTATGTATATGTTTTTATTCATTGTTATAAAATTAACTAAAATACAAAAATTAGAAACTTATTAGCTTAGTTTGTTTGTAATTAAGCACAAAGCTACACAATGGGCTATTAGCTTAGACAAGAATGCTTAAACGAAATTAAATGAACAAAATACTCCGTACTACATGCCTAGTGGCACAAGGCATGCTTGTGCAATTCAAGTGTGCATGCTGATAATACAATTGTTCGTTTACACAAAGCTGTCCAGCATAATAAAAAAGCTATTGCTATACTCTGAAATGGTCTAAATGGAACCATAAGAAAATAAAACTTAATGAAAAAATCTATTAGCTTTGGCTATAAAAAATAAAGTTTGTAATTACCTCTATATATAAAGCACAAAAAAATCTGTGTGTGTGTCTGTCTGTTTCCTGTTATCTAACTACTCCTACATTGCTGGGCCAATCTCAACCAAACTTTGGGAGATGATAGTTTGGAACAAGGTGCATGTTAATGGTGGTTCACAACCCCCTCCATCATTTGTGCTGTTATTGAGCATTAATTATCTTTGACATAGATGGAGCTACATCCTCACACAAAAAAAATTATTACATTTTCAATAAAACAACAACACACACACACACAGAGTGTGGGGGAAGGCACACAAACATCTTACATATCTCAGAGAGTGCACTAGCACTCTCTATGGAAGAATGCAATAAAAAAAAAGGTTGCCACTATTGCAATAATACATAAACTATGCTGAAGCTTATACTCCAACAGCCACCATAAGGCTGACATGAAAAGCCATTTTTGAGTTATACCAACTTCCTACTTTGACCCGTGAACTTTCAACTCCAGCCCGTAAAATCCTTTTGCGGCCAATGACCACTTATTAATTAATCATGTAAAACACTGTGGAAGGACATTAAGAGTTGGTTGGGAGTTGAAAGCGGGCAACAGAAAGCACCCATACCACCACTACTTTGCTCACTACTTCTTCTTGCAAAGACACCCTGACCATCACACATTGTATACCATGTTTTAAGTATTTATATATTGTGTTCTTAAAGCCTATACAAAACTTCTGGTGAGGTAATAATGAATACTGTAATAATATGTTATGTTACACATAAATTGTACAAAAGTAAGGATTTTTGTGTAATTTAACATAGCATCCACCCAGACAAAGGATGAGTACCTCAGGTTGTCGTTTATAATGTGCAGATATTCTAGAAAAAAAATTTAATTTAGAATTATTTCATATTTTCTGTGTTATGTAGAGTTTACAAGGTCAAATTGACCAAGGTGAATAAGTTAGTGTTGGGTTAGAAAAAATAACAGTTTTAGGATGTTCTATAAGTTATGCAAATGAAATTCAGAAACTGTAACATGAAAAAAAGTATTTTTAATATTAACATGAAAATAACCTTGCACTTGGACTGACTCAGTAAAGGTTTAAAGTCTTTAGCAGGAATACTTTATCAAAAAAAATTTTTTTTTAAATAAAACATCCTTATAATGTGAAGTAAAAGCTTACCAAAATTTAAAAGACACTACATTAAAAGTTATAGTATGTATAGTTTCATGGTTATGTAGTGGTTACAAAGTCAGTCAAAATGACTGAGCCTGTGCACAGAAAGTTAAGTAGTGCAAAGTCACATCTACAGCAAGGTTACTTTTTATTTATTAACAACTAATTATAAATTTAATAAAAACTATAAACATTAAAATTACATGCAGATTCTTCTCCAATTTTAAATTTAAATTTTTTTTTTCAATCTTTCTCATTGGATAGTTTTATAAATTAGAACAATTATCTATTGATATTGAATAGTTTCTAGCTCTTCCTGTACAATTAAAAAGTTTTTAAAATGATACAGCTGCCTATAAAAAGTATTGTTGTGTACCTAAATCTAAAAGTTATATCAGATTGTTCTTCTTGTTAGGGATTAAATATATTTAATATTTTTAAATAATTCCTTTTACGTAAAATGTCTGTTATTTAATTATTCATTACATTTGCTGTAGCAGTCTAGAATGTTTGATGTCTAGCAAAACTACGTGACCTGACACTAAAATGTACTATGTCCTGATAATTTATCTGGTTCATAAGTAAAAGGTTAACTTAAATATACAAAGCTACACTTGTCCAAAACATTTTAATGAACTATTAAAAAAAAGGGGAGTATTTATGGTACATTAGAAAGACATACAACTTGGAACTAAGTACAATGTTAGAACCATAACAGTAGATATTAACCCTCTAAGCATTATCTCTATAGAGTATTGTCATTTTTTTCTTCTTGCCATTATTTTTAATATAGCATAATTTATAAGCTTTTCAGCGTAAGCATTTCGAACTTCCTATAATAAACAAAAAACACTTTGTAATGAGTCATGCATAATGTTATATGTAAGGGATAATTAATTCTAATTCTATTTTACTTATGGGATTATGGCCAAAAACTAACAGCATGAGTACTCAACTGATTAAAAAATGCATTCAAATCTGTTAAATAAGTATTAACATAAATATACTTACTTCAGTTTTTCTTTAAGTAGATAGCTTACTCTGATGAGAAGTTAATATCAATATACAATATTTCTATACAAATCAGTAGCGGGTTCAAACATGTCATTTTTTTGCAACAGCGAGTATCTATTATTTAGTAATGTTTAGTATTTATAATGCCAGTCAAGCAACATCCATGATTTAGACACATATGCAACAGTCAAGGAATACTGTATACATGACTAAATCATACACTACATATACATACAACTGGAAAATATTCATATCATTCAAGTAATGTAGCTTTGTAACTACTCTACTATTTCTTTTCTAGCCTTCTTCAGCTTTTTATTTCTAATTTTATTCACTTTTTTGTGTTTGGGAATTTTTTCCCACAAATGTGTTTATTGTACCAATAATATGTTAGATTTTTAACTTATTTATAGATTACTCAAAAAGCCAGAAAAATTACAGTAGTATTGTAACTTCCTATTCTAGTGAAGGATAAATTTTGTGCTAAAGAATTCATACTTGAAAGCTACATGAATGTTTTCTTTGACAACCAACTTGGTGAGAAAAACATAATGTCTAGCGCAATTATGTCAGCAAATGCAAAATTCCTGTACAATGAGAAACAGCTAATGGGCTCCTACTGTGAGTTTTGTATTTTTAACAGAGTGATAAAATACTCCTGTGGTACAAATTTAGACAACAGAACCACAGAATTAAAACAAAACAGATGCGAAAAGGTTAACTATGGAAATTATGAAGATAATTAACTTGAAAATATTAAGTCAATTATGAATTCATATTTTTCAACTTTTCATTTTACTGTATACTGATGATTTCACTAAAGTTAGTGTTAAGGTAGAGAAAATAAGGTAAAATATTATGTTTAAGTCTTACCAAAAAACCTTTGATATTAATTTAGGAGGTTCTAGAGGTTATGTAAATGGAATATGAAAACTGCATGATAAAAATAAGTATTTTAATTCTTAACATGAAAATCATCTTTCACTCAGACTGACCCAATAAAGGCTTTATAAATTCACAGACAAATCTTAAGTAAAAATACTTTATTAAAAAACATGATTATTTTTTTGTCCAACAGACTTGTAATGTTTACTAAAAACTTGCTAAATTTTGTGTAGATGCACTAAATTTGAGTTCTAGTATAAGTATAGCTTCAAGATACTAGGGTCAGTTCAATGAACCAAACAGTGCTTAGTTATAAGCTTAAGGAATGCATGCTGTCAAATAAATTAAATGTTTTAATTCATTTGAGGTACGAGACTTTAATGTGGTTTGTTTCAGGACTGACATACGCTTCAAATATAAAATCTTTATTGAGCAATATATGTATTTGAATCAACTCATATTTGCACATTTATAAATTTTTGCACTGAACAAAACTAACAATTCTGTTTTTTTAAGGTATTAAAATAATCTATCTAAAAGAATAATGTTCCCAGCTATGGTTACTTTTGCTCTAATTTCCTCAAACTGTACATGAAAATATAAGCAATTTCATAATAATTGCCAAACTGGTAAGCCTAAACCATATCTTAACATTGGCTAGTTCACTAATTGAACGTATATACAATCATCACCTTTTTTTCAGACTGATTTTTTTAACACCAATGCACTTCATCAGCTTCATGCTACAAGCTATTAAAATATTCAATGCAATTTTCAATCACTAACATTTTCTGTTCAGAGATTGACCTGTGGTTCTGTAAATCAAACCAATATACCAACAATGAAAGCCACAATGTACTGGTTGGACTCAGACCACAATTACAAAGAATAATCCACAAAATAATATGCTACTGAAAAAAAAAATTTTTGTTGAATAATCCAAAAGGCTTACCTTTCCTATACATTGTTTCAATATGCTCCACACACTGATTTCTGCTCTTGGGATCATAGGAACTGGTAGACTTGTTCTAAAGGAAATGTATGTGAACTAAATAAAAACAGCAATGAAACGTTATTAAATCTACTTAAGCTATTAACACAATGAACTACAATGTATTTATGTTTTATTCTTACACAATCTGTGAATGTTATCTTACTAATATTGAAATCTTCTGATCCAGAAGAAAAAAATGCTCTAGTAATTTATAAAATTTTTCTAAGGATCCACTAATAGGAGAAATTAGGCACACACACACACACACACACATATATATATCAAATTATTTGTGAGCATCTAAAAGTATGCTTTTCTTGCCTAAATATTGATGTATTTATCAATATGTTTAATTACAATACATCTAACTTGAAAACTATTCGATAACAAATTATTAATCAGGGTGACAACAGCAAATGAAATTTTAGCTAGTCCTAGATCCCAGCTCATAAACTTGATAAAATCTTGGGGCTAACCTAAGAATCAAGCAGGGGCCTATGTGCTCTCTGGTACTTGTAGGCCAATTTAGGGCTCTAAATATTCACATAATTTACTGCCACAATGATCAATAAACATTGAACTTTTGCCACCGTAACTTATGTTCCAATAATCAAAATTACAGACCAGTTGACATACAAAATGGTCATTTCACAAAATATGGAAACAACTTGTACAAGCCAGTTTTCACTAGGACAAAATACTGATCAACAATTTACGAAATAAGTCTTTTAAAAAGAAAATATGGATCCTCTGTTCATTTCCTAGGAACAAAAAAAGTTTGCATAAGTGTTGACTGATTTCTTTTGTGATGGAATTTTCCCAGTCCCATGTTTTCACCCTCCAGTGTACAACATAAATTGTGATACTGAAAATACCCTTGAAATCTGTGAAATTTAATATATTTGTAGTATTTGTATTCTTGATTCTCTGAAATGCTAACTAGAGTATTCTATGGAGCATATTCTGTCATTACTTCACAACAACTCCATTAAAAAAACTTTCTTTACTGCTCAATATTTTTCCTTATGACTTCATCAGGATTTTATCATTATAACTACCAAGGCACAAGAGAGATGATGATGATGTGCTGGTGTTTCAAGTGGCATAAACAATTAAATTGTGTTTATAACATATTGATTACAAATCAAACAAGATAATTCTCTGTATATACTAATCACATTAGTCATCATTTGTAATATTGCGTATGGTTTTGATCTCTTTATCTAAAAAATTAATTTGATTTATCAGAAAGGATTCTAAAGAAACTACAAGAATACTTCTGGGAACAGATGGTTGGTTGTAATTAAGCACAAAACTGCACAATGGGCTATCTGTGCTCTGCCCACTACGAGTATCGAAACCCGGTTTCTGTCGATGTAAGTCCGCAGACATACTGCTGTGCCACTGGGATACTTCTGGGAACAGAAGAGCTGTCTTGTAAGGATAGGTTAAGATCTATTAAATTATTTTCACTCAAAAAAAGAAGGTTAGGAGGTGATACGATTGAGACTTAAAAGGTTATCCAGGAAATTATTTGGATAAAATTTTCTGATTTCTTTAAGCTGTAACTTGAAGACAATGGATTCATTCATTAATATAACAAGTCTAACTTTTAGGGTTTATTGCTACAATTAATAACACCACAGTCTCTTCCACATTAGTCATTTATCAAGTAACTCATTATGAATTTAAATTTTCCACTCATAAAGAAACAATACCATTTCCAAAGATTGTAAGCTTCATGATGTAAAAAAAAGTTTAAAAGTGATGAAAGTGGGAATTAAGAAACAAGTCTTGCTTCCTCACAAGCAATAGTGAATGACAGGTGAACTAACATGTTTCATAACTAGTAACTAACAAAATTACTAAAAAGAACACAAGTTTAAGATTTACAAAAGACAGGCTAGGCTCCAGTTAACTGTTAAGACAGTTTTATTTTTCTAACAGGGTGATTAGCTTATACAAGGAGTTGCCATAGGCAGTAGTCAAGGCCAGCACCTTGAGAGTTTAAATGGTGGGTTTAAAACTTGAACTTATTCTTTCCTTTTTGTCCAGGGTATGTGCACAAAAACAACCTTGAAGGGCCAAATGGTCCTTTATTTTCCATATGTTATACCCACTTTTATGACATTTTTTAGTCTTGTGAAAACATTGTGGCTTTAGTTACCTTGTCAGTCATTTCACTTACCTTACCCATTTGGGTGATGTGAAAACTTCAGAAGAAACTGTACCCACTTTTTCTGTCACTGCTTTAGATGTAATTTTTCCATTTGCCTCTCCTTTAAATCAAACAAGACTCATTTATAGCAATCAGGTTACTAACTGATCTTATTGAGTTAATTATTTTAGAAAATTAGGTTACTTAAATTTTTATAACAAGTACTCTGCGTAGTAGTTAAAAATAGTAAAATTCACATATTTACTTTCATCCTATGCTATCTTTTGAAGTTTTGATCACCAGTAAATGTTATTATCATAACTTAAGAGTCAAGGTGCACAAATTAATTCAAACACATCACATTAAACTGTTATCCTAACAGTAACACTTTACTTGATATTATGTTCTTTACATTATTAAAGTTGAAAATAAACCCTACCTGTTTCAAAATCTTCTACTTTTCGACTAACTCTCTGCCTTTTCTCTTCATTGTCAGTGTCAACATCATTTTCTGGCATTTCATTTTCCGACTCAGACGAATTACAAAAAACCTTCGAGTTAATGTATTCGACAATGGAAGCTAACATTGCTATAAATTTAATCTACTAGAAAGTGAAAGTCAAGAACAAAACTGTAGGTTGCTGTAAAATTACCAAATTTGATAAAACTTAAAAGTCTTAACACTATTATGTGTTACGGTAACTTGTAACGGTACGATTAACACATAACAGTTGATGTAGTGTCAGTGGTAACTTAAAACTTTAGTCTTTATAATATTAAATAAATTTATGCCAATTTTGGGTTAACTAACTAGTTTAACTTAAGACTTTAAGTACCAACTTTATAATATTAGTATTAGTAATACTATAAATCATTAAATGCCTAGTTATTCAACCGCCCTAAAATGACACTCTTGGGCAAAATAAGGACATACATATTAATCAAATATTAAATGAACAACATGATTTACATTAATTACAGCAATCAACAACAGCAGAATGTTGCACAATTATGCTACTCCTACAAATACATTATACATCTACTTTGAATGATAATATTACTTCTGAGTGACTAGAACTTAACGCCCTCTTTTGAAGATAAATGTTATATGTGTATAATTTCTTTACCTCAAAATTTTGTAAATATATCCCCGGTAAGTTTGTTTGTAGTTAAGCACAAAGCTACACAGTGGACTATATGTGCTGTGCTCATCACGGGTATCGAAACTCGGTTGCTAGCGCTTTAAGTCCTCAGACATGCCGCCGTGCCACTGGGGGGCTCCTGGTTAAGCAACAATACAAATATTTCTAGTATTTTCTGACATATATATGTCTTCTGTTGATAGAAAATACTGATATGTATCCCTGGTATTTTACTTTATATTTAACTCTGTTAGTTAAAAATTCAACAGTGTTATCTTTTGTTATTATGCTTAGTATTTACGAAGAATTTCCAAGGTAAGAGTTGTAGCGTAATAATGGCAGATACAGAAGAAAAGGTAATGCAGAATTATAACTGATGGAATTTCTGACTGAACTGATAAACAAAGGAGACTAAACATAGCGTAAAATAAAGTGAAAATGCATCTTTATTTAGTTACAAAACAAGTCAAAGAAGAGTGTACAAAAGAGACGAACACCTACTCTCTCTTATTCTCGAGAAATATTACTTGGGGAATTCTGTATGCAGACTGAGAACTGGGAGAGTATAATTTTATGTACCTGTTACGTATCTGCTTGTTTGTTTGTTTTCCGAGGATCTTCAGTGATACAAGTCCTTTCTTGATTAAACCAGTTTATTCCTCCTCGATACAAACTTTTAGTACACAGAAGTTCCACAATCATTACGTTTCTCGTCACTTTAAACTTAACAGCTTTTATAATACACGCTATAAATCACAGCGATTCACAATCTCGATAATTTCGCTCTCGACGAGTGCAAAACACACACTTTACGGCTCACTAGCTCAAAACTAACAGAATCATAAAATGTACGGAACTCAAAGTAACTACTGCTCTCTCTTCATTCATTCATGCTGGCTTTCGCTGCCAGGCTTATATAAAAACGAAGAGGGCATCTCGAACACACTCGGACTTCCCGATCATTCGAGAATCTCATCACGCACGCCACTAGCGCCAACGCACCAGCAATGTCACGTGACTTCCGCTGTCGTAACATGCCTAAACAATAATATCATCCCTTTCAGCGCGTAGGCGCTACCCACCTAACTGGCCATCCAATAGTTGAAAGCAAAGAATACTGTTACGACAGCAGAAGTCACGTGATGAATTTCTCGAATGATCGGGGAGGCCCGAGTGTATTCGAGACGCCCCCTTCTTAGTATATAGGCCTGGCAGAGAAAGCCTGAAAAAAAATGAATGAAGAGAGTTCCGGGTAAGCTAGGATTCTGTTTCGAGCTAGTGTGTGAATTTATCGAGATTGTGAATCGCTG
>NW_013670369.1:74938-80417 GCF_000517525.1 Limulus polyphemus
ATAAGCCTGGCAGAGAAAGACAACAATGAATGAATGAATGAAGAGAGTTCCGGGTAAGCTAGGATTCTGTTTCGAGCTAGTGTGTGAATTTATCGAGATTGTGAATCGCTGTGATTTATAGCATGTATTATAAAAGTAGTTAAGTTTAAAGTGACGAGAAACGTATTGATTGTGAAATTACCGTGTGCCATGTCACTAGATGAAATAAATCAAAAATAGGTTTCCAACAACATCATCCATATGAAAATCCAAAAATACCGGTGTAGAACACACTCTTTGGCAGTTTATGAAATACGTCATTACGAAACAAAGTGGCTTTCCTACAAGTGAAAGCCTGTAAATGTTCTAAAAGCGTGTATATTAAAAAAAAAATACTTAAGTAAACTAAGGCCAATCTAAGAAAGAAAGAAAATAAGGTACTCTTCTAATGCCATATCATTCCTTCTCTTGTTTCAAGCCATCCCTAGCATTAAATCTTAAGTCCAATAAAAAAATATATATATCTATTATTGTAAGTTGTATTTTTGTTATTGTAATTTATTAGCTAGAGGATGGATATGACTTCAGGTTTTTTTAGTATATTCGTAGTTAGATTATAAATATAAGATAACTGTGAAGTGTTCAGATTTTTTTCGAGTTAGAGAGTTGAATAAGTCAGTGTGCTATCTATCGTAGTTACTTTGTACAATTAAATTGATTTGTTTACATTTTTTAATGGAATTTATAATATTGGCCTACAAACATACTCACGACAGTATAAAAGTGTTCAAGTTTGTAGAAAATAAATAATTTATTGTAATTACATGAACTAAATGTTGAATTATTTTCACAAGATAATCTAAAAGAACCCGCCAACGAAAGAACGATATTACAACATTTGTTATCATAAGTTGGATATTTTGGTGGAAATTTAATAGGACTTTGAATATGTTTGAAATTGTTTCTTTGAAGTTAAGCACAAAGCTACACAATGGGCTGTCTTTGCTCTGCCCACCACGGGTATCGAAATCCGGTTTTTAGCGTTGTAACTCCGCAGACATACAGCTGTGCCACTGGGAGGCTTTTGAAATTGAACCTGAATTGTTGAAAATAATGACCAGGAGGTCAAATAGTGAAATTCAAGTATTACTTGACATGATGAAATTATTAAGACAATAGCGGGGAGAACGGACAGAAAACTAGAGGAAAGGGATAGAAAAATAAAAACATCAAGAAGAAAGAGAGAAAAAATCAAAAGAAGAACAAGAGAGAGACAGACAGACAGAGAATATTAGAACAGCACCAAGAGGTAAAACACGGAAATTTAAGAGAGTAGGTAAAAGGAAGAGGCCTATTATTTAAAGAAGAATTAAAATGAAAAATAAATCTGATTGAAGACCAGATGGATGAAGCTATTGAAAATGGATAGAAATATTATAACAGCAAGTTAAAAGAAATGCAGAGAGCCGTCAAAAAAGTACTAAATGCTGCGATGATAAAACTGAAGATCTTCAAAAAGATATCAACGGGGGTAGAAAAGACCATTATTGGGTTAGAAAAGAACATCAGTGACAGATAAAGTCATCTGACAAATGAGTTATTTAAATGCATTGATTAAACCAACCACACCTTTTCGTGCATCAGCTTGAGAGTTCCGTCCTGGAATGCCATCCGCTACAAAATATGGAATAGAATAAGTTATTTGGTCTACACCTATTACCACTACTGTTGTGTCACCTGTTACTGAAGGACCTTCCTGGATTTCTCCAGACATGATACCACCAAATCCAGTTGTAGAATTTAGCTGGTGTATTCAATAATGGCCAATTGAGAAACCATCAGATTATGATAGGAAGGTACTATGGAAGTCATACCATGTTCAGTTTGAAATCATTTCCAGAGTATATAATTGGAATAGCAAACACAAAACCATCCACTTTGCTGCCAATCTAAAAGGACCAGCTTTGACAATATTTAATAACCTTCCAGCTGAGAGCTATAACAATTGCCAAGCATCTGTAACTGCCTTATCCAACACGTTCAGAGTGTCTCACCAATATCCAGAGCAAAGTTTTAGAACAGGGTACGGAAGAAGAAGAATTGGCCTTTGCTGAACTTGCAGCATATCTATAAAGGATTGCTAATTATTTTACCTAAATGTTCCTCTTGACATCACGGATTTGCTAAGACATGAAGTTGAAGCAAATTAGTTGGTGATGGAAGTAGAATACATTAAAGTTACAGATAAATGACTAAAGACGCCATCTTGATGTTATGGGATCGTCAGATTAAGTGGTGTTGAAACAACAACTCCCATTGATTACAGTTTAGAAGTATTAAAAAGACTAGTTAGACAACTAATGACAAAGAATGAAGGAAATACATGACAAGACAATAAGTCTTTCAAGTGAAATTTGAAAGGATATATTATAAATAACTGCGAATAAACGCTTATAAAAAAAATAAGAACTCTTTCCATGGATACCAGGAAGAGGAAACTTTTTAGATGTGATCAACCTGGCCATTACAGTCGAGATTGTGAGGGATCAGCAGTTGTTGAGACACCAAAGAGACAATATCCTAAGGGTGCATCTTCAAGCCCAACCAAACTGGAGAAACAACTAATGGCTAACCAAACATCAGGAAATAGGAATAAAATGGACTTATAAATCAAAGTTCAGCTGCGAATACCCCATATTTACCAAATGAAACAAGAAGTTCACTATTTAAACTACATATTTCAATCTTTGTGATTGAAAATATTCTATTCCAAACAAATAAAATACTGTGTACATCAATTTTATATTTGTTATGAAATCTATAGCTATTGGCTGTAAGTCTCACATACTACTGATAAACTCACTTACTCATAAACTACAATCTTATCGAAATATTTTGCAATACTCTCAAGAAAAAACAATTGGTAAAATTGTATTTTCTCTCAAGTGTACTGTGAGTCTCAACATTACTCTTATCCTTTTATGAAAATTCACCAACAAGGAATATTTGAACATCAATACTGAAATATTTTTTTAAAAGTGTTAATTAAAATAACAGGTATGCCAATTAATGCCCCATAAACCATTATTCACATTTACTCGCATATTATTAAGTCTTAAACTCCAGAGCAAGACCATTGTTTTCATTAATATATTGAATATTCTCCTTCTTATATGCCCCCCAGTAGCACAACGGAATATCTGCAGACTTACAACGCTAGAAACCGGGTTTTGATACCCGTGTTGTGCAGAGTACAGATAGCCCATTATGTAGCTTTGTGCATAATTACAAACAAACAAACAAACCTTCCTATATAAGTAAAACTAAATTAACTTTCGAGCAATAAGACAGATCCGTTTAATAATACGAGATTTGGTCAAGATACTGATTACAAAGTAATGCTATATCTCTGAGTAACTGAATGGACGAGAATGGACGAAATAAAGAGACTGGACAGAAAATAAAACATCAAATTGTAGCAATAATGTTTTAGAGTTAAGTATTCACCTGGAGGTTCTTAATAACAATAGTTCAAAGAATAAACCCAACAAAATTGTTAAACTGTGCATAAGATAATAATATATACATCAATATGATATACGGTTGAGCTAAAAAAGGTAAAAATATTCTAATCCATGAGACTGGTTATGTGTGCATGTGGTGATTTTTCCGTTGCTACTTTTCTCTGCTATAACCAGAAAGTTTAGATGATTTAGAAGATTTGTAGATCTTTGGCTAAGAATAACTCAGCGTAGAAACAGGGTCATCTCTAATGCTACTCGTGCCTATTACATATGAGGTGTTCGATGGGGATATTTTATTCTTTAAAGTAATTGTTGTTTAAACTTAATAGTACAGTGAAGCTCATTATCTGCTCTTTGCCCACCTCCTCCGACTTTCTCCGGCTTACTAGGACTGGTATTCGAACCCGCGACCCTCAGATTGCGAGTCGAGCGCCCCAACCACCTGGCCATGCCAGGCCCTGTAAGAGTGTATAACGACAGATTTACAATATTCTTATCTGGTTGGGTAGCTTGAAACCATATACCCTTTTTGAAATAGCTTATCACATTTATTTTGTTGTCGAAATGTGTGTTAAAGATAATGTATTCGCATGCATGAGACAATATTACAGACAAAAATATGGAATGGCCATGAGGAACAACCCCTGATCCCCAGTTTTATATAATATCTTATTATACTTCTTACAATGGATCAGAATAAAAGGAAATCCCAAGGTGCTGATATGTTGATGACATATGATCTGTTTGGCTAAATAATATAAATCACTTTCAAGCCTTTTTCCAAAGCATCTATGGATCTCCCTGTCTCGTTCGTCTGTCTGTTTATCTCACGCCACGTCATCGAGTTCAGTTGGGGAGAAAAGTCTCTTGTCTTCTCTCTCTTCAAACTGACCCCTGCCACATAAGTAAGTAATTAAGTAAATCGAGTTTATCTACTAAAACGCCGCTGGACAAAAAGATGCCGATATATTACGTTTTTATATCGCATGGTTTTTGATAGGAATATTATCGATATTATTTGTTTGTTTGTTTTTGAATTTCGCGCAAAGCTACACGAGGGCTATCTGCGCTAGCCGTCCCTAATTTAGCAATGTAAGACTAGAGGGGAGACAGCTAGTCATCACCACCCACCGCCAACTGTTGGGCTACTCTTTTACCAACGAATAGTGGGATTGACCGTCACATTATAACGCCCCCACGGCTGAAAGGGCGAGCATGTTTGGTGGGACGGGGATTCGAACTCGCGACCCACAGATTGCGAGTCGAGTGTCCTAACCATCTGGCCATGCCGGGCCGTTATCGATATTAAAGAAAATTTTAATTTTGTTTTCAATGGTTTCCAATTTCAGTTAATTTCTTGTCATTGGGATAGGCTATCGGTCCTTTTCAGGGGGTGGGGTGGGGCGAGGACCAAAGGTCCAATTCCTGGAAGAACTTATAAATTAAAGAATCATTTTATATTAACACAATTAAACTTTAAATAAACAGAGATTCCGGATTAGAGGTGAATAACATTGGTTGAATCTACAGGAAATCTCTCCTCCAATAAGAAACAGGGATAAATCAACCAATCATAACATGTTCTCCACAATCCACCAGAATATTATAAAGACCGACTACAAATATATATATGCATTCAATTTTGATTTATATATATTCGCCAATTTGACCCGTTAGAACAATGACCACTTTACGAACTTCTAATCTTTAACCTCGAGCAGAGTGAAGGAGGATTGCTAATCTTCGAACACTCTTGGTGATTGATAGTTTTTCTCTAAACTATTAACTTTACAGCCTCCCTTTTTCTTTCTAGTCTCCCTATTGAAAATGTGTGTTAAAGATAATGTATTTATATGCACGGGGCAATATTACAGACAAAAATATGGAATGGCTATGGGCAACCTCTTATCACTAATTCTATGTCGTATCTTCATGGAATATTTTGAAAGCGAATCAGAATATAAAGGGAATCTCTT
>NW_013670369.1:81176-81966 GCF_000517525.1 Limulus polyphemus
GGATATATGTCAGACTCTTTACTATAGCAAGGAGTTCCCTCCGTGTTACACAGTAGTTCCTCTCTGGTTTACTCGAAACCCTACTGAAGTAGGCCACCACATGTTTGTTTTCGCCCACTTTCTGAGACAACACTCCTCCAATTCCGACATTGCTAGCATCACAATCCTGTATGTACTGTCAATTACACATTACCTACCCGCCGTCAGTTCTTACTGGTCTATATATACAGACTACCGCACATCCAGTAACCTCTAGAGATTTCAGGAAGGGGCAGGATTTTTCTAGAAGTTCATGACGTGTTACCAGAGTCACGTGACTTCCGCTATCATAACAATATTGTTCAACTCTTTCTCAGTACAAGTCTGCCTTTCTAATGGTCACAGGAATTTCGAGATTAGTTTGAAATGTAGAAGATTATCGCCTCTTGGGTGAAAGTTTTTATACTTTTGTCATACTTATTGTTGAAAGCCATGTCTGAAAAGTCGCATCCATAAAAGTTGAAAGTTATTCCACTTGTCTTTTTCGTTGACCTGTTAACCAGGTGTTATTATATAGTTAGCGTCGTGACTGCTTAACTTGTTGGAAAGTGGGGCAGTTTTTTTTTAAATTATGCACAAAGCTACACAAGGGCTATATGTGCTCTGCCCACCACGGGTATCGAAACCAGGTTTCTAGCGTTGTAAGTCCGCAAACATACCGCTGTGCCACTGGGGGGGCGGAAAGTGGGGCAGAAAAGTTAAGTCAACCTAACATAATTGGTAATAATATTTTATGCACACTGATTGAAAA
>NW_013670370.1:0-4101 GCF_000517525.1 Limulus polyphemus
TGGTGATAACATGAACACATGTAAAGTACCGAGTGTAACTGGTGATAACTTGAACACATGTAAAGTACTGAGTGTAACTGGTGATAACTTGAACACATGTAAAGTACTGAGTGTAACTGGTGATAACTTGAACACATGTAAAGTACTAAGTGTAACTGATGAATAAGAGTGTATTTAGAAATAAAGAAACTCATAAAACTAACACGTTTGAAGATCCACAGGAGTTATTTAAATGTATTGTGAGTTAATGAAGCTGTAAACTCGAACAGATGTCAAGAACCACGTGGCTCATGTGACTTTTGGAGTTAATGAAGATGTAACACCACCCACCTTTGTCAAACACATGTAATATGATTAAATATATATATAAATAATTTGTTTGTTTGAAGTTGAGCACAATACTACACAATGGGCTATCAGTGCTATGCCCACCACGAAACCCGGTTTGTAGCGATGTAAACCCGTAGACATGCCGCTGCGTCACTGAAGGGCATATAAAAGAAAACTATAAACATAAGTTGAGACGAGTTGAAATCTGTATGAAACACTATCTGCCTACAGAAGCACTGTCTGCCTTCATAAAACATACAATATGCTTAGTAAGACTATCCGCCGATAGAACTTTAGTAATACCATCTGTCTGTAGAACCTTGGTAACAACGTCCGCCTATAGAGCCTTAGTAACACTGTCTATCTATAGAAACTTGGTAACACATTCCATCTATGGAATTAGTAACACCGTCCCCCTATGTAACCTTGGTAACAGCATCTGCCTTTGGTAACAGGCCCTCTGTTATCAAATTATGATGTCACCCTTTCCTAAGGCAGCAACTCCATCTGGTGTCATTTCTTGGAACTATGACGTCATCCCTTTTGTGCCGTTTCGTGAACGTCTTTGTCCTCTTGTGTCCAATACGTAACAGTTATATAACCCTTACTTGTCGACTTCATTTGCATATATCTTAATAGTTATGTAACTTCCAGGGGGATATATTACGTAACTGTTGTGCAACCTTCAGGCGGCATACTTTTTGATCTCCACTAGCCTGACGACTCCCTCACTAAGGCGGCATCCTTTTGTTGCCAGGATATCCCGATAACTACTCACGTTGTTCAAAGTTAATTCCTAATGTTATATTGTTGGTTCTAGATTACCGAATGCTACTTTGTTGAAAATGAATTCCTAAGGTTTTTCTTGTTCGTTCTAGATTCCTAGAATTACACTGTTCAAGGTGGTAACGTCCCAAAAATATACTGTTGTTTCATGCAGTTTGGGTTAATATGTTGCTTCTGATAATAGCTTCAAGGTTTGATGTTATTGCTGAAGAAGTGGTTTTTTTTTTGGTTTTTTTTGAGGCTCTAATTAGTAATTTCAGATTCAACTTTCAGGCTATAATTAAATACATTAAAACGTTTTGTTTACATGCTTTTTTGACGAACATTCCCAGCAACTAACATAAGCTTGTTGGACTTCACTTGTTATTTAGAAATAAATACAATTATTCTATATATATATTCATAAACATATTCACCAAATCTCAGAATACATTAACTGTACTGAGTGTAATAAAGAGTAACCGCTTATCTACTACGAGTCAGATCATGTTCAGGTAAGTTAAGGCAAGAAAACAATAAACAGTAAACACTGTATACCATGATTCAGATAAAACTTACCTAAGGTAAAAAAAAAACAATAAACAGTAAACAGATTTTTTTTACTATGATTTAGATTAACCTTCCCTAAACTAAAAACAAAGAAATAAAAACAGGAAACCTATAATAATACTTTATCAATACGGTTCAGATTGAGCTCACCTGTTGTTGCGCTTTCTAATAAGTCTTTATTTTTATTGTTCAGATTCTGCTCACCTATTGTTGCGCTTTCTAATAAGTCTTTATTTTTATTGTTCAGATTAAGTTCAACTAATTTAGCACTTTATAACAATACTTTATCAATATTGTTCAGATTCTGCTCACCTATTGTTGCGCTTTCTAATAAGTCTTTATTTTTATTGTTAAGACTAAGCTCAACTAATTTAGCACTTTATAAGAAGTCTTTATTGAAGACTCAAGGTAAATTTTAATATAAAGTAAATTATGAAGGAAGAAGAGTCATAGGCATTATAAATTTCACCATATTAATTAGCCAATCGTTTTGATTCGATGAAAATTTTTTTATCCTATAACTTTCTTTCTCTAAATGACTGAAGAAAATAATCATCAAGATATAGTGTTTAAGATCCGACATCTCTCTTTGAAAACAGCTAGAGACCTCTAGTGTCAAGTTTCTTGGTTCATTAAAAGAACAAAAATGTCTATTTAGTCACCTTATCTTCAAAAATGTGACAGCAGAAATACGTGAATACAGACACAAAAGTATCGACATCGGAATGAATAAACCAAGTAAAACGAATTCATCTAAACCATTCTGACATTTCTATGCACCCTCAAAATAGCTTACCCCCCCAAGAAAAAAATGCCCAGTGTGTTATTAATAAATTACTTAGATTAGCGTTTTAATAACGAAACATTTTCACACTATCTCGCTTTATTTATATTACCTGAGATAAATTAATGAAATAAATTATTTTTAATTAATTTACATTTTCTCAAATATATTTAGTTCTTTTCAAAACCACCAGGGAGATTTATTGTCGCCACGACCCAGTTAAAATATTAAAGTTAAAGATCACGTAGTTAACCGTTTGTTCTCTAGTCATTTTTAACCTATGTGGTAAAACTATGTGTCAGCTATAATCGTAGAAGGGGGGGGGGGATGTCAGAAGGCTAATAGAATCTTCGTTAGTTATTTAACAGAAATATAGAACTCATTTATTAGATTTTCGATAGATGGTCCTGTAATCTTTAATGAGAGTGGTTGCGGCAGAAAAATTTGTGCCCGTGCTCGTTCCAACAACTGAAAGAATATTTCTTCCTCACGAATTAAGGCTTGGGGTGAGAGATTGCTAAGCTACAGATCTTACGCTTCTTCGATCACGTGTGAAATAATTTAGTTCAGGGAAAGGAATCAATACTGTGAAACATAATGTCTATCGCTTGAATTTATTGTTCACAAAACAATTGTGTTGGTTAAATTGGTCTCCATGAAACAGATAAGAGAGCTATGTAGTGGTGTTTACTCTCATCACCAATTTAACGAGTGTGTGTTTGATGAGTTGGTTTTATACTGGCAAAACATGCACTGACGTCAGAAAGCTATGTAGTGGTGTTTACTCTCATCACCAGTTTAACGAGTGTGTTTGTTGAGTTGGTTTTATACTGGTAAAACATGCACTGACGTCAGAGAGCTATGTAGTGGTGTTTACTCTCATCACCAATTTAACGAGTGTGTTTGTTGAGTTGGTTTTATACTGGCAAAACATGCACTGACGTCAGAAAGCTATGTAGTGGTGTTTACTCTCATCACCAATTTAACGAGTGTGTTTGTTGAGTTGGTTTTATACTGGTAAAACATGCACTGACGTCAGAAAGCTATGTAGTGGTGTTTACTCTCATAACCAGTTTAACGAGTGTGTTTGTTGAGTTGGTTTTATACTGGTAAAACATGCACTGACGTCAGAAAGCTATGTAGTGGTGTTTACTCTCATCACCAATTTAACGAGTGTGTTTGTTGAGTTGGTTTTATACTGGTAAAACACGCACTGACGTCAGAAAGCTATGTAGTGGTGTTTACTCTCATCACCAATTTAACGAGTGTGTTTGTTGAGTTGGTTTTATACTGGTAAAGCATGCACTGACGTCAGAAAGCTATGTAGTGGTGTTTACTTTCATAACCAATTTAACGAGTGTGTTTGTTGAGTTAGTTTTTTACTGGTAAAACATGCACTGACGTCAGAAAGCTATGTAGTGGTGTTTACTCTCATCACCAATTTAACGAGTGTGTTTGTTGAGTTGGTTTTATACTGGTAAAACATGCACTGACGTCAGAAAGCTATGTAGTGGTGTTTACTCTCATCACCAATTTAACGAGTGTGTTTGTTGAGTTGGTTTTATACTGGTAAAACATGCACTGACGTCAGAAAGCTATGTAGTGGTGTTTACTCTCATCACCAATTTAACGAGTGTGTTTGTTGAGTTGGT
>NW_013670370.1:4657-6939 GCF_000517525.1 Limulus polyphemus
TTAAGCTGTTTTGATAATGGTAAAACATACATAATGGTAAATATTATCATAACCAGTTCAAGCAGTGTGTTAAGCTGTTTTGATAATGGTAAAACATACATAATGGTAAATATTATCATCATGAGTTCAAGCAGTGTGTTAAGCTGTTTTGATAATGGTAAAACATACATAATGGTAAATATTTTTATCATCACTTCCAGTGTGTTAAGCTATAATGATAACAGTAAATCGTACACAGTAGTGTATATTATTATCATCAGTTCCAGTGTTTTTGAATTGTCTCAGTTTGAAAACATCACAATGGATAAGTTGTAAGTTCTACATCCAACGCATCTCAAATCAATGTATCAACACTCGTGAACAATATTGCCGCATCGTCTTTAGTTGGTATAAATATGACAAGCCTGTTGAAAATTTATTTTATTTTATTTTTTTGCCAGTTTCATTTTTAAATAGACGAGCAACATGGTCGCATATTTTCTATTTATGTAAATATTAAAGATGTCGCGATACAGCGTTATGATTGTATCGACATATCGTCCGATATGATACGATTTATGAATCTTCAAGAAATGTGACAAGCTTTCAGTAAACATCATGAGCCTTTTGTACAGAAAAAAAATCTGAATTTATAACAAAGTATTTTTGGTAAAAAATAATGATTCAATGGAGGACAATCAGTCAGGAGCCACAACTGTCCACTCTTTAACCGAATATGGTGATTCTCTCTAGCTCTTATAAAGCTCTCACAGCTGAAAGAGGGAAATGTACTTGATGGTACCACGTTTCGAACCCGAGACTCTCAGACTCCCAGTGCCATCTGCTAACCACTAGGCTATTCTCAAACCTGAAACTTTAATAGGACAACTTAAATAATTACTGAATGTTCACCCTATATGCTAACCACTAGGCTATTCTCAAACCTGAAACTTTAATAGGACAATTTAAATAATTACTGAATGTTCACGTGCTTTGACGCTACTTGATGATAAAGAAATCTCGTAGAATCCAGTAAAAATCTAGCGTTGATATCAGTTATAACAAAATCATCTGACTTTATATTATTCAGAATGAATAGTAGAGAGTAAAAATAATAAACATGTATTTCGAACTTAAATAATTCCTCACTTATTCAACAGGGATCTAGATATGAACGGAAGAACACACACACATCAATACGCCTTATTTTGTTTTTACATTAATTTAAATGCCAGAGCTTTCGAGAACATCCTGACGTACAATAAGATGTAAGTGAGTACTGTCTCGATCAGATAACGGACATTATTAAACTTTTCATACAACGAGTACCTCAGTCCTGGATTCGTTATTTTGGGGGTGCTCTTATAAATCCAAATAATTCATTGAAAATCATATTGTAGCTCTAACACAAAATCGAAAAAATCGAACCCAGACACAAATGGAAGTAACTTATTTTCCATTTAAATTGTGCTTACAAGATTGTATACAAAAGTATGCTGCTTGTTAACACAGAGAGAAGTTTTCCAATAGTTGTCTGAATATCGAAATCCTTTATTTATGGAACTAACTCACTTCGAGTCAATGAAAAGACCATTTTCCCCCTGGATTTCAACTGTTCCTTTGTACACACACATAAATATCAACCTGAAAAGGGGGAAGCTTTTATAGCTCGTATAGTAAACAGTGCTTTAAAGAAGGGAAGACTTTTTTTTACTTACTCTTTAGACATTCATTATATTTTGTCCATTTCGCCATTTGTATTTCGTTTCATTTGTATTGAATGAACTCAGAGTCATCTAACGTGTTTATGTTTTACACAAGCATATTGCCCGTCAAAAATAACGGTTCAAGTACTACCACCCTAACCTCAATAACTAACTGAAATAAATACATTTTGCGAATTCGACCACGACCAACAAAGAAGTAGAATAGTGTAGTCGAGGCATTCAAACGTCGGTAAATTCCTTTGTGAGCCAATCAAAATTAAGATTATTCATGATATGAATTCATAGCGTATTTATAGAATAATTATCGGTAAAAATCAGTTAGATTAACAACTTCTAATACATAGAAAAGTCAGTGCGTTTTGGTAACACTACGTTCTAACAATAGCATTTTATTTCATGTTGCTTAGCAACAAAAGTATAACCTAATATTGGGTTTGTCTATGTACTGAAAGTTTAAAATGAAACGTATAGACAACAAAAACTGCAAAAATATTTGTTGATTTCTTATTTTAGAGTCTCCCTTGATTAAACAGGTTTGTTTTTTTATTAAAAATGTTGGTGAGTTAACAGAAAATA
>NW_013670370.1:7798-10252 GCF_000517525.1 Limulus polyphemus
TGAATTTCGCGCAAAGCTACACGAGGGCTATCTGCACTAGCCTTCCCTAATTTAGCAGTGGAAAGCAACTAGTCAATTACCACCCACAGCCAACTCTTAGGCTACTCATTTACAAACGAATAGTGGAACTGACCGTCACATTATAACGCCCCCACGGCTGAAAGGGTGAGCATGTTTGGTGGGAAGGGGATTCAAACTCGCGACAGGCAGATTGCGAGTCAAGCGTCCTAACCACCTGGCCATGCCGGTCCCGAAGTCTTTTTTTTTTTTAATCAACATACGCGTTCGTGTTTTACATTTTCTGATAGATGTAGTTTATTGCCCATAATATTTTAGACCATTTTGAAAAACCTGATTTTCGTTTTTCTTTCTAACAACTTGCCCCTCGATGACTGAGTGGTAAAGATGAGAGTTTATAGCGCTACAATTCGAGGTTCGATACCTGCGGTGGACACTGTTAGATATACAGGACTGTTTAAGTTTAATGCGAATGTTAAATTCAATTATGTTTAGAAGCGATAGCTTATCGTAGGTTTGTATACGTAACTGTATACGAATCATACCTTGGGTAATTCATTGCTGTGATTTGGCGCTAGTATTATTGTGTCATTTTACTAGAATCTTCTAAGTTTTTTCTCGTTGTTTTGTTCGAGCATATTGTTACATCATATTATCAGGTAGTGTGTAGAACATTCTAGGCCTTGTTCAGGCTATATATATACGCATATAAAATATAGTCTGAGTAGTATAACAGAGTTAGATAGAGATTGATAGATCTAGTTTATGTGTTTGTGAGTTTAGCTGTAAGGAGCGTATAATTGCGTGTTTTTTTTGCTATTTTTCTAAAGTGAAATTATCACAGATTGTATTGTAATAACAGAGTAGAGAAGAATAATTTCTCCTTTCAATTAGGTTCTAAACTAATTGAATGAACCTGCGTGGACTTTTTACCAAAAGATACTATTATTTAAAGCTCTGGATAGAACTGTGGTGATTAACTGTGTAATGATCATTTGTATATACGTTTGACTATGTGCTGTTTGTTTATTGGTGAAATTTAACGTCAACAAGTCACAGACACCTACCGTAAAGAATCCGGCCCAATCATATGTAAAAACCTGATATTGGCGAGCTAGCTAGGTCTCTACAGTGGTAAACGGCGATAGAAGAAAACGTGAACGACAGCAGAAATAGGCCTATATATGTCCAGTTGTAGAGGTGACGAAAATATTGTAGAGATTACAAACAGGCTAAACACAATGTCAACTGACTTTGATAAATGGTTAGAGAGGGGCGGACAACTCAAAGATAGCAATCTATGAGAGTTTGTAAAACAACAACAAGACCTAGAGGGAGAAGAGCATCAACAGAGAATAGAGGTAGAAAGAATAAGAATACAAATTGAGGAAGAAGAAAAGGAGAGACTGGAAATAGAGAGAGATAGAATAAGAGTACAAATTGAGAAGGAAGTGAAGGGGAGAGAGGAGAGACTAGAAATAGAGAGGAATAAGAGCACAAATTCAAATTGCCCATCTCAACTGATAGAAAGATGAAGGACCGAGAATTACAATGGAGTCAGGGCTAGCCGACCCAAGCTGCTCAAATTTAATGAACAGAAAGATGATATGGATGCTTTCCTGGAGAGATATGAAACATTTGTCCAAAGTCAGAACTGGGACAAAGGTGACTGGGCAGTCTGTCTCAGCCCACTTCTCACAGGAAAAAGACCTACAAGTGTATGCAGGCATGACGTCAGAAGATGCCATGGATTATGAAAAGTTAAAAGTGGCCTTGCTGAAATGCTGTGAAATTACCGAGTAAACATTGGGGAAACTGTAATTCAGTTTGTGATACATCTACGGCAGTACTTCACAAGGTGAACTGACATGGCCGAGTGTGAAAATAGTTTTGAGGGGCTGGAATATCTGTTAATACGTGAACAGTTCATGATCAACTCTTCCAGTGTTCCTGAAAGAAAGAGCACTGAAGGACGTGAACAAGATGATCAAGCTGGAAGAAAAGTAAGTGGAAGTTCATGGAGGGAGTATAACTGGCATTTCCAAGAATAACCAGTTAAAATCGAAAACAGGTTTAGCTGACCAGAAGCACAAAGGTGACAAATAGGAGAAGAGATACTATATTTATTATAAAATGGAGCACATTATGAGCGATTAACTGTGTAATGAACATTTGTATATAAGTTTGACTTGTTTTAAGGTTCTCCATGTCTAGGAACTATTTAATCCTTTAAGGTTGTCCATGTCTAGGAACTATTTAATCCCTTAAGGTTGTCCATGTCTAGGAACTGTTTAATCCTTTAAGGTTGTTCATGCCTAGGAACTATTTAATCCTTTAAGGTTGTCCATGTCTAGGAACTATTTAATCCTTTAAGGTTGTCCATGCCTAGGAACTATTTAATCCTTTAAGGTTGTCCATGTCTAGGAACTATTTAAT
>NW_013670370.1:11252-19028 GCF_000517525.1 Limulus polyphemus
TTTAATCCTTTAAAGGTTGTCCATGTCTAGGAACTAGTTTAATGTTGTCCATGTCTAGAAACTGTTTAATCCTTTAAGGTTGTCCATGTCTAGGAACTATTTAATCCTTTAAGGTTGTCCATGTCTAGGAACTATTTAATGTTGTCCATGTCTAGGAACTATTTAATCCTTTAAGGTTGTCCATGTCTAGGAACTATTTAATCCCTTAAGGTTGTCCATGTATAGGAACTGTTTAATCCTTTAAGGTTGTCCATGCCTAGGAACTATTTAATCCTTTAAGGTTGTTCATGTCTAGGAACTATTTAATCCTTTAAAGTTGTCCATGTCTAGGAACTATTTAATCCTTTAAGGTTGTCCATGTCTAGGAACTATTTAATCCTTGAAAGTTGTCCATGTACACACATCCTCCAGAACAGCAAAATTTGTAACCCACTTTTTTTTTACAACTCGATTCTTTTTTTACTCCTGTTAAGAGCCAGTTTCCACAACTGCAAATGACTCGTTCCATAAGCCAGCGATCCTGTTAGAAAAATAGAATTGTCTTTACTGGAGCTTGTCCAGACTTTTCCAAATCTAAAACTTGTGTCCTCTCGTCCCGTTGTTTTTAAAATACAGTATAAAGAATTTCAGAAGTCGTTATGCTGTGGATCCCAAGGATAATATTGTAAACTTCAGTAAGATTACCTCTTACCCTTCTCTTTTTCAAGATAAAATAAGTTCAAAGATCTTAATCTATCCTTATAAAACAACTCATCTGACTCCCTTTCCAATCAGTAAAATAAACGTGTATAAAATATTCCGGATGAGGCCTAACTATAGATTTGTAAAAAAAGAAGTTATAAATTACCTATTTTGAATTATAAACAGTATGTCTATAAGAACACCCAATAATTCTATTAGCTTGACTACTAGCAACAGAACCAATCAATAGTTCAATCGTTTGAGTGAAATCCACCATTGTGCCAGGATTCTTTTCTTCAGTCACACAATTGAGTTGGTTCTCGTCTATACTAAACGTGTGATCCATGTTTTTTGATAACAGTGCACTACTTTGAACTAACAATAAATAACTAAATGTCAGTTGACAGTTAATTGTCAACTTACTAATTGAATCGAATTTATTCTGTAGTATCTAAACATCCTTAATACAGCTCGAAATGCCCAAATATGTAAAAAAAAATAGTTTCGTCCACACGCTATTTCTGAATAATTTACTTGAAATATTTTCTCGAAATAAACTAGTGACTAAGTAAGAGCAAAAATTAAACATTCAAGCACTGAACAGATTCATGTCCACATTATTGGAATCAGAATTAGATCTGGAAACACATCACCTGACGTAAACTAATACTTAAGCCTCTAATAGCTGATTTGAATTTATTTATTGAATTGAGCAAGTCCTGGATGGAGCAGGAATGCCCTGGGGCTGTTTTCAGGCTACCTTCTTCCACGTATGTATTTCACTAATTAATTATTAACTAGCAGAGACCCGCAAAACATTTCCGGCCAAATTAGTATCTTTATCGTAACGGTACTTCTTTAAATATAATATTTCTAGCACAATACAAACGAATTGTAATCGTAGACAACGAAATGTGTAAATCCACTTGTATATAGGTCGTTCTTTATAAAACTTTAACTTACGTTAGGCCTAAGTTCGATAAAGAGATAAATTAACACTGTAACCTGTGTACTTTTTTTTTTTTACTTTAGTTTAGTTAGGACTAAACTTTACTGTACTTAATACTATCGATAAATAAACTTATAATGTTATTTTACGATCTAACGTCAAACATTTTTTTCAAAACTTTGATAAGTTTTTAATATTCTTTTGTACAAAATGGTTATTAAAGTATATTTACATTCCCCTTTTGTTGTTACTTCTTGTTTCATAGAGAATAGTAGCTCTCTGACGCAGGCAGACTTTTTGTCGTCGAGTGAATTATGCGCATGCGCGGTTTTTCTTGGGGAACATTCTAACTACGCATGCTTATGCAGCAGGTTCTCGGTCAGAAAGCGTAATGGTCGTACATACAAAAAAGCAGAATAATAATATAGATTTCTTAGCTAATTTTGAAGTGATAGACTGAAGAGGAGGCAACTCATCAATAGCACCTACACCAGCTCTCGGACTATTTTAATAGAATAGTACAAGTTGACCGTCACTCTTTTAACGCACCCATGGCTCCCAAGTGTGGAGCGCGATCTTGCGAAACGGAAAACGAGCCCTGAACCCTCAGGTTAACATTCAGACGGTAAATGAGTAGGCGATGTATTTATAGAGAATATTTCAACCAACAACATTCAAATATTACTGATAATTGAGCTGGAATTGTTCCTCGTGGACCAGGACTGCCATGCTTGATGTCTCTTACTTCAGTATATGTATTCCACTGGACTGTGAATCAATTATTATTTTAATTCCAATAGTCGGATTTGGATAATCAGCTTTCACTTAGCAACAGATTATCCTCTGGAAAGTTAGCTGCTACTTAGCAACAGATTATCCTCTGGAAAGTTAGCTGCTACTTAGCAACAGATTATCCTCTGGAAAGTTAGCTGCTACTTAGCAACAGATTATCCTCTGGAAAGTCAGCTGCTACTTAGCAACAGATTATCCTCTGGAAAATCAGCTGCTACTTAGCAACAGATTATCCTTCTGGAAAGTTAGCTGCTACTTAGCAACAGATTATCCTCTGCAAAATCAGCTGCTACATAGCAACAGATTATCCTTTGGAAAGTTAGCTGCTACTTAGCGACAGATTATCCTCTGGAAAGTTAGCTGCTACTTAGCAACAGATTATCTTCTACAGCAACGGTTCTCAAACTGGGAAAGCGTATCTTTCGGGGGGGAGGGCGTGAAAAGGCTCATAAAAGAAAAAAATAAACAACTGCACAGACCTCTACCTGTGCTGCTAATGCTTTCTGGAGATGTTTTCTACTAGTATATGTATGTATATACGAGGGGCGTCAAGTACGATAGAGAAGAAAAAGGGGGCGGTTACTAGAATGTTTGAGAACTGAGTTTGTTTGTTTAAGCTATCTACTGTGTCCACCGCGGGAATTGAACCCAAAAGTTTAGATTTTTAAGTCCGCAAAACTGACCGCAGTCCCACCGGGGAACTGAGAATTGGGAACCACTACCCTAAGGAACTAACTGGTAAAATTCTTATTCTTATTGAATAAGTGGGGGGTATCTTCTTTAACTATCTATGTAACTTACAAGCACGTTTTACTTACACAAACAACGTAATGCGATAAGAAGATATAATCAGGTTCTGAACTAATAGCACAGAGTGGCTAACCGAGTTACAGAGAGGCTGCTGTAAAACTGAAAACAAAATAGATTTAGAGATACGTCTGTGTTATTGACCATACATAATAATTAACAACAGCAAAGCCTGACTACGTTATGGCTGACCAGTGATACCATTCTATACTAGGATTATCTCTGGTATTATGAGCGTGACCAATAAAAGGGAGGATAAATGTTTTTAAGTACGTAGTATCGTGGGTGGGTGGGTGGGGAGCATAAATGTTTTTCAGTACCTAGTATCGTGGGTAGGTGGGGAGGATAAATGTTTTTCAGTACTTAGTATCGTTGGGGTGGAAGGGCATAAATGTTTTTCGGTATGTAGTATCGTGGGGGCATAAATGTTTTTCAGTACGTAGTATCGTGGGTGGGTGGGGGAGCATAAATGTTTTTCAGTACGTAGTATCGTGGGTGGGGGAGCATAAATGTTTTTAAGTACGTAGTATCGTGGGTGGGTGGGTGGGGAGCATAAATGTTTTTCAGTACCTAGTATCGTGGGTAGGTGGGGAGGATAAATGTTTTTCAGTACGTAGTATCGTCGGTGTGTGGGAGAGCATAAATGTTTTTCAGTACTTAGTATCGTTGGGGTGAGGGGGCATAAATGTTTTTCAGTACGTAGTATCGTGGGTAGGTGGGGAGGATAAATGTTTTTCGATTTGCTTTGGTTTTATTGTTTCATGTGACAATAAATACCAATGTTTATTTTCTTTTCGGTGTATTGTGGCTCCAGACAACGTTCGAGTTTGTTTTTTTCTAAAGCCGAGATCGAAAGGCAATGGTACGAATTTCTATAAGTCTCCTCCACTCTTGTTTGGTTTACGTCACAGAACAGTTGGAAAGTTTGTTCGACGCTAGATCTATTGTTTTGATGGTTGTTTCTATATTTGGACTAGAACATCCCAGATCCTTAACATGTTACCAGCAGGCAACATAGCAGAAAAGCCACTTTTGAATGCCACAGTGAACTTTAAACTTGGATTATACAGAAGAAAGAAAGTCAGAGTAATGAACAAAAGTATAAGACGTAGAGATGTGAATAGTGTTGTGAAAAGGTACAATAGTAGTTTTAATTGTATTGCAATGGTAGAATAACCTGTTATTTTTCTAATTCTAGAAGTGTAAAGAACCAAAATGGATGACTTTAGAGCGCTAGTCGAAAGAGGTTTGATATAACAGGAATAAATGGAACATTGCTAAATATCAACCCTTTTAATGACAAGAGTTTCTTTAAAAAAAACATAATTGTAGGTTGTTTAATAGAGATAGGGTACTAAGAAAAGGGGACGAATGGATTTATATGTAAAATGTGAGTTACAGACTGTTCAAGTTGAGGATATCAAAACTAATAGCAATGTTTTTTCGGTAAATTGATGTGGAAAATCCATTAGTATTACGGTTAATGAGCATGTCTAAAAAAAAGCTTTATTATTTTCAACCTTACATGTAAATTCAATGTGGATGACACTTTTATTCTTTTTAATAATACTGATCAATGCTCAACATACCTTAACTCACAACATCCTGCCATTAAATTTACATGTGAGGTTGAAAATAATAATAATTTAGCTTTTTTTTAGACATGTTCATTAACCGTAATGCTAATAGCAATCTGTTTGGGTTTCTGTTAGTTGGAATTTATTACAGACCATTAGATTTTGATTGTGTGTTTGTAATTAAGCACACAGCTGCACAATGGGCTATCTGTGCTTTGTCCATCACGGGTTGTAAGACCGAAGAAATTCCGCTGTGCCACTGTAGGGGGGGGGGGGGGAAGCATTAGATGAAACTTATGAAATGAATGAGAAACTCTACAATGAGATAAATAATTCAATTGTTAATGAGGATTAACAATACTTACGGGATATTATAGTTTCAGGCATATAGACCGGGAAATGTTAGAGTCACATCATGAGGGAGACATGTTTCTAGAAATTGTTTGGGGTGATTTTCTTCAATAATTGATTACAAAACCTACCAGGAACAAGGCTATTTTTAAATTTATTATTAACTCCTAATAAAGAAATGGTTGATAAAGTAAACGATAGGGAACATCTGGGTGCAAGTGATCATTGCTCAATCAGATTTGAAATAAGGAATAATGGGATGCTGGTACCAAATTCGGAAATATTTGGAAATTAAATTCTTAAATATTCAAGATATGCATGATCCTTATAAAACAAAAGGTAGCTTCAAGAAAAAACAAACAACGAATTGGCCCACATAGGATGTAAAGGATAAAATTGGTGAAAAGAATTATTAGTATAAGAAGTTTAAATTGCCTGCAATGATGGAAAACTTGGAAGATGATTGAAGATTAAACTTAAAATAAGACCCAAAACTCGAGCGTTTTCGAATAATTGACTGTTCTTCTTTAGGAGAACAAAGAAGAAGAAGAATATTCAACTATTCGAAAGCGCTCGAGTTTTGGGTCTTATTTTAAGTTTATTACACTTTATATATGATCCGTTGTGCTAACTTATTCATCAAGATGATTGAAGATTAGTAGTGTTGTTCAAACGGGAAATCAAAAAAGCATATGAAAAAGGGTTGTTTCAAAATGTAAAAAAATTGTAGTACGGATTTATTCGATTACATTAAGGGTAAGCTATAATATTAGGATGTGAGTAAGGCCTTTTTTTGGAATGATACAGGAAAGCTCAAGGGTTGTTTCAAAATGTAAAAAAATTATAGTACGGATTTATTCGATTACATTAAGGGTAAGCAAAATATTAGGATGTGAGTAAGGCCTTTTTTTGGAATGATACAGGAAAGCTCATATCTGATGATTATGTTGTTATTGAATCATTTTCTACTTTTTTCTTCAATTTTTACAAATGAAGTTTTAACCAATATTCCTCAACCTGGACAGCTGCTAGATGGAAACAAGGTTGGACATCATGATCATGTTAATTCTAAAATTCTTAAGAGAAAATGGGAAATTTAAGGAATGATAAAGTTTTAAAAGAGGTTGAGGATTGGATATGTAAGTCACCTTGAGTAGGAAGGTGCAGAAGATTTGAAGTTGGATAATGTTACTCCTCTTGTCAAAAGAGATGATAAAAATTGGCCTAATATTTATAGGCCTGTTAGTGTTACATTAGGGGTAGAAAAGGTGTTTGAAAGTCTCGTAAAAGATGCTTTGCAAAGTCATTTAACAAAGTTTAATATTTTGATGGATGCTCAGTTTTATTACACTGGAGAAAAATCTTGCCTTACTAATCTTTGGACATTCTTTGAAAAATCTACGTAAGAAACAACCGAGGGTGTAGGTGTGGATTTAGTGTATTTGGATTTTCAGAAAGCACTCGATAAGGTGCCACATAAATGTATTTTTATAAAGTTATCTTTGTAGGCGTGGGAGTATAGATTGGCTCATTAGATAGAAAAATGGCTAGATTGGTGATTATAAATGGAGTTCAGTCAAACTGGATTACTGTCACGAGTGGGATACCTCAGGACTCAGTATTAAGACTTCTGCTCTTTTTAATTTACATCAGTAACATAAATGAAGTAATGGTTAATAAGTTATATATTTGCAGATAATATTAAAATTTTGATCGTTGCTAGATGTGATGAGGATGCGACTGCCTTACAAAAGGATTTGGATTATTTAGCGAGTTGGGCGAATCAATGGTAGATGGCTTTTAATTATAATAAATACAAGGTAATACATGTGAGACATCACAATGTCAATCGGGTGTATACTTTGGATGGGAATAACCATTATAGTGTTATAGAAGAAAAATATATTGGTGTTCTTGTTGATCAGTCTCTTAAGCCATCCAAGGATTTTAGGTTGTATATACAGAAATATTGAATACAAGTCTAATAAGATTATAATGTCATTGTATAGATCACTAGCAAGACCACAGTTGGAGTACTGTGTTAAGTCTTGAGATACATTGAACTGTTGGAACAGGTTCAGAGAGGAGCTACTAGGATAATACCTGGGCTTGCCATACGAAGATGAATGAATTACAATTTCTGAATTTGTTTTCTCTTCAATTCTTATTTATACAATAGAGTTTCACAACGAACAAAGTATATTCCTTATTTATACAATAGAGTTTCACAACGAACAAAGTATATTCCTTATTTATACAATAGAGTTTCACAACGAACAAAGTAAATTCCTTATTTATACAATTGTGTTTCACAACGAACAAAGTATATTCCTTATTTATACAATTGTGTTTCACAACGAACAAAGTATATTCCTTATTTATACAATTGTGTTTCACAACGAACAAAGTATATTCCTTATTTATACAATTGTGTTTCACAACGAACAAAGTATATTCCTTATTTAGACAAGTAAGTTTCACAATGAACAAGATAGGTTCCTTATTTATACAATTGTGTTTCACAATGAACAAAGTATATTCCTTATTTAGACAATTGTGTTTCACAACGAACAAAGTATATTCCTTATTTATACAATAGAGTTTCACAACGAACAAAGT
>NW_013670370.1:19497-21346 GCF_000517525.1 Limulus polyphemus
TCAACTAAGTTTCACAATGAACAAAGTATATACAATTGAGTTTCACAATAAACAAGATAGGATCCTTATTTAGTCAACTAAGTTTCACAATGAACAAAGTATATACAATTGAGTTTCACAATAAACAAGATAGGATCCTTATTTAGTCAACTAAGTTTCATAATGAACAAGATAGGTTCATTATTTAGACAAATAAGTTTCACAATGAACAAGGTAGGTTCCTTATTTAGTCAGGTTATAGAAAAATGAGACAGATTAAATACTGTATTTCATCAGCGCAGTTGTGGAACAACAGTGAGTGGGAGACAGAAACGCCAGAAACAAAAAAATAATTATCGGTGTGAAAGAAAATCCTCACGGGAAATACGTGTCTCTTCAATGTTGTTTTTAACCCTTTTTTTATATATGTACTGCATGCGCAAATTGGAGGGACAAGAAACACTATTGGAAATGAGTTTTCACTTATGAAGTCTCGTTTATCCATTTATTGTTTCCATTACTTAGGGAAATCACGGTTCAGTGAGAAAACTTCGCAAAACCAACGTCGATTTGGTATTTAGAGAACAACAACAACAACAACAGCTCATTTTTGATGTTACGTTCAACGAAACAAAACTATTTTTTTCTTCTACCGCTAGTAATCATGGTCAATTGGTTAGTATTCTCCGATTGTGAATCTGAGAATTTGTGAGTCGCGAACCGTTGCGTTAAAACTCGACCAGACCGGAGTAGATTCTATTAACCAACTGCCGTTTCGGTTCAAAATTTGCGATGATTATACAGAGATGATCCCTTTATAGATGTGGGCAAAATTTCGAAACAGGAAAGTAAAATAAATTGATGTTGCAAGATGACCTTCGAGAGAAAATAATTCATGTCTGTTGACCAAGAAAACGTAATGAAAAGTGAATCATATAACATGAACTAAACTTAAACATTACGTCTTTCAATACAGACCCAACCTGTCTAGCCTAATTTGAGTTAAGATAATGATGAAAATATTTTGATAAGAATGTTCCCCAACTTTTCTCTTTTCACAGCATTGAAAACGTCCCTAATTCCTAGTAACCAATGTATGCGTTATTGTCCTTTCGTCAAATCTCATTGGACTATTTTGAACAATGAATTGCTAACTCCAGCTGTCCTATTGGACTCCACCTTTTATATATATATATATATATATAAATAAATAATATCTAACAACTGCTATTATTATCTCATGGATATGGGTTCATATATTGGGTAATTCCACCACAGCCGTTTTTATTACATCTTATAGCTCGAGCTTTTGCGTCCTGCAATGATCACTTAAAGAAAACCAACGTCAGATAAAGAACTCCTCACTAACCTAATAAAGCCAGATAGTTTATGTCTACGTTATTGGTTATCAAAGCTGACGTATAAAGCAACCGTATTTATCGTTGTCCTGTTTCAAACACATAATGTAAGTTTATTACTCTCGAATAACCTTGGAGTATATCATATTTCACGGGATTTTGTGCTTGTTTTTCCCAAGTTCATCGTTATTGGTTATCAAAGCTGACGTATAAAGCAACCATATTTATCGTTGTCCTGTTTCAAACACATAATGTAAGTTTATTACTCTCGAATAACCTTGGAGTATATCACATTTCACGGGCTTTTGTGCTTATTTTTCCCAATGTCTTGGTAATTTTTCAGAAAAGCTGACGTATAAAGCAACCATATTTATCGTTGTCCTGTTTCAAACACATAATGTAAGTTTATTACTCTCGAATAAGCTTGGAGTACATCATATTTCACGGAATTTTGTGCTTGTTTTTCCCAAGTTCATCTACCCCAAAGTAGAAATATTAAAGTAGCATTTGAC
>NW_013670370.1:22035-22633 GCF_000517525.1 Limulus polyphemus
AAAACGCCCATAAAAACCGCAAAACGTAAACCTGAAAATTTGTATGTACCCCCGCATGGACCTAACGAGCCTCCATACCAATTTTGGTGAAGATCCATCCACATCCTGCGAAGTAGTTATATGGACATACAACAGACAGTACTATTATATTTTTATAGATTAGAGATATAATATTTCATCACAGTAACAATTTTGAGGCTATTATTTTCAACTCTAGTAACTGACCAATAATATAGCATTTATATCGTGTAAAGCTTGGAAAAATCTTATTTGATTAACATTAAAAATATTTTAAGTTTAGCCCGTCTTATTTATTCGCCATTTAAAGATGTGTTCAGCTTAGCATTTCATAGTTGCTTACCATTTAAAATTGTGTTAAACTTAGCCTATCTTATTTGTCTAACATTTAAGGATGTGTGTGTTCAGCTTAGCCTGTTTTAGTTGTTTAACGAGTAAGGACTTGACATAAAAGTGACACATGTTATATTATAACTACTTTTTTCAATGAAGTATCTTCTTACTGATTCCGAAGTTTTACGTGACAGCTTACATCATTCATCGTTTCTAATATTGTCTTTACTATGTGATGGGCCCCGGC
>NW_013670370.1:23401-28382 GCF_000517525.1 Limulus polyphemus
ACAACTATATAAAATCCAGACTTGTTCTTTCGATTTGCTCTTGTCCAGAATAACTGATGAGGATTGCAATACCGCGTAACCGGTAAAATACAGTGACAAGTGGGGAATCGAACGCTACACTGAGATTCATATTTATTTATTTATAATAAAAATTATTGCTATTCTTGTTGTATATATGCAAGTGTATTTTATCTAGAGTCGTTTCCAAGGTGATAGATATATTTATTTTTTTCCAAATTACTAGGCAACTGTTTACTTGTGTATTTTGTCTAGAGTCGTTTCCAATGTGTTAGATTTCTTTTCATTTTTTTTCCAAGTTACTAGGCAACTGTTTACTAGTGTATTTTGTCTAGAGTCGTTTCCAATGTGTTAGATTTCTTTTTTTTTCTTTTTTTCCAAGTTACTAGGCAACTGTTTACTAGTGTATTTTGCCTAGAGTCGTTTCCAAGGTGATAGATTTCTGTTCTTTCTTTTTTCCAAGTTACTAAGCAACTGTTTACTAGTGTTTTTTGTCTAGAGTCGTTTCCAAGGTGATAGATTTCTTTTTTTTTCTTTTTTTTCCAAGTTACCAGGCAACTGTTTACTAGTGTATTTTGTCTAGAGTCGTTTCCAAGGTGATAGATTTCTTTTCTTTCTTTTTTTCCAAGTTACTAAGCAACTGTTTAAAATGAAATCAGTGCTTATTCATGGAAGATTTGACGCGAGCAAACGTTTGTTGAGTAGATTAAGTTTTTCTTAGGCACGTGATGACCATACTTATTTTAAGTAGTAGTCTTGTTACTAATTGTCAAAAAAAGAATCCACCAAACACGCCTAATTTGTTTGTTTTTTCGGATATTTACGCCGTTTCGAATTTATAACGCTCACACGACCCCAAAGTGTCGACATGATTATACCGCAACGGTATGCCGCCGATGCTAAATCGGATATACAATCCGGTACGCTAACGAATAGGCCATTCCTGTCCTTCTCGTGTCTTCACTGACTTTACATACGGCAACCAATCTTCCTGACCCGGCATGGCCAGATGGTTAGGGTGCTTGACTCGCAATCTGAGGGTCCCCCTCCCACCAAACATGCTCGCACTTTCAGCCGTGGGGGCGTTATAATGTGACGGTCAATCCCATTATCCGTTGGTAAAAGAGTAGCCTAAGAGTTGGCGGTGGGTGGTGATGACTTCCCTCTAGTCTTACACTGCTAAATTAGGGACGGATAGCGCAGATAGCCCTCGTGTAGCTTTGCGCGAAATTCAAAAACAAACAAACAATTGTCTGAACTTGTGTCTGCAAATATACCCGATTTATCGTAAGACTAATTTTCATTTAAATTTTATAGAAGCAGACAGCCAACTCGAATATTCATCTAATAACAATAAACCTTTATGAATACTGTAAGTTATCTGTTTGACTAGAAATGACAAGGACGAAAGAAAAACACAAAAAGAGATTGAAAGAAACTTTTGTGTAAATAGAAGCTCTTTCTTTGTAGCATCTGGGCCTGTAAATAACTGCCGCTTGTTCTTCAGTATTTACACTGCTTTCGGCGTTGAATGAGTAGCGGATATTTCATAAAGGATGAACTGATTTATATCTAGAAAGAACCGGTTCAGCATTTCTACGCAGTGAAGACTGCTTACTTGATTCTAAACAGCCTTCACTAATACACAACTGGTACACAATGATGAACGTCTCAATGTGATTCTACTGTACATGAAAATACAAACTCCCAATTTAAACAGAATAAGCATGAGGTCATAATAAATCCGCGGGTTTTCTTCATCAATTTCCTTAAGACGTTTGTGCAAATATACGTTGATAAAAGCACTGTTGACTTTAAAAGACCCAAAAGGATACTCATGTAGCTTAATTTTGAAAAATATCTGTTTTTCATTGTAGCAGACGAACAAATTGACGAGTTACGCCTACTTCGTAGCTACGTCGGTTAGATAATCGACAATATTGTTAACCAAAATTTTTATTTTTAAAAAGACCTTTATGAAATCGTTTTAACTTAGAAGTTCCATGAAAAATTTTGATTTTCAACAAATAAACTTTTCTATACATTTTTGTTTGAAGATAATTATGTACATGTTCCTATTTAATTAACAAATCTGTTAGAAATTACTAACGACTTATTTATTGTTTGTAAAAGACTTCGATTAAGGAGTCGAAATCATGCAATAAAAACTAATTTACTTTGGGATTAGTTCTGTATACATTCTTATGAATATTGGGTTTGTTTGTTTGTTTCGATTTTCGCGCAAACTACACGAGGGCTATCTGCGCTATCCGTCCCTAATTTAGCAGAGGGAAGGCAGCTAGTCATCACCACCCACCGCCAACTCTTGGGCTACTCTTTTACCAACGAATAGTGGGATTGACCGTCACATTATAACGCCCCCACGGCTGAAAGGGCGAGCACGTTTGGTGTGACGGGGATTCGAACCTGCGACCCTCAGATTGCGAGTCGAGCGCCCTAACTACCTGGCCATGGCGTGCCTAAGTTCAGACGAACAAGATTTTAATAGCATGTAAAGTTTAGGGTATCACGACTGAATATCATTGCAAAGTAAAAAGTATATGCACGTACTTTCACGTACACAAAAATTTAATACTCTGCACTTCTTTTAGCTGCCAACATGTAATTCAACACATAAGCAACGACAGTTGTATAAGAAGTTTTTCCCTCTAATTGCACGTTTAATCAATAGAGGTCAGGTCTTCAAGTGAGATGTCAGGTATTTAGGCTTAACTACTAAATATAATTTCTATTTGCACTTAAACCGAATTATTACAGACTTTCAATAAACTTCGTTTCTGTCTCATCTCGATCAGTGTAGATATCTTGACTTAGCTAAACGCGTTATTTCATTCTCCATCACTGGAGATCTCTTATCTCCAAGATTTACGCCTGATCTATTCTTAGTAGAACTTAGATCTCCATCTACGGAGTTGTACTGACTCAATTGAACTGTTCTTTACTGTAAACATCGCAGTGATAGAAATGTATTTTATAATCTACATTGCGTAATGATAATTTTATTTTACCGGTAACGATTCCACGCTCGTAACTGTTCCCTATATTTCTGCATCTCAGAGTATTTGTTTGTTTGTTTGTTTTAGAACAAAGCCATATTGGGCTGGCTATCTGTTGTGTCCACCGCGTAAACTTACCGTTGTCTCACCGGGGGGACATTCCAGAGAAACATACATTATCTGGCTTGTAGTTGATAAATGTTTCGAAGATCTGTTTTTCTTCTGTTTGGAGACGTTGTACATCTAATTGTGCTGAGCCTTGTTTTGATTATTTATGTAAGAGTATCAGAAGAGCTGCACGAGCTCCGTGTCTCACGTGCAGCGTTAACGAAACAGTAGAAAGGATAGTGATTCGCTTTCTTTCTTTTTTTTTTTAACTGACAACGTCTTGGTAACCTTTTTAAAAGCAACTGAGGTGTTTAAGTACCTTCATATTATTTCAAATGTTGACCGTCCTTAAATGTGAATGTGTCTGCAACAAGACATTCCAAAGCGTTTAAATTGATATGAAAAACGTATTACAGTAGATAAGTTGACTGCGACAGTTTTCCGTGACTGTTTGTTCTTACCGCGTGAAAATGTTTCATTGGTTAATTAAAGAATCACATGACGCATATAGAGCAGACATATATATATATATACAAAGAAACGAAACGTTACCGTTATATTACTTAAAAGTTATATTACACTCTAGACATACACATACACGCGCTTTATTTCTTTTTAACCTTCTCAATGGTTATATTTCTCTGTTACATAAAACGTTCATAATTCATATTAACCACGGTGGAAAGTGTAACAAATTAATTTCATGTTGAAAACACTTTATTGTTCCTGAAACAGTTCCAAGAATTCATTATTGTCTTGAAATATTTTCAATGTGACGATGTCTGGCATTAATCATTCCTGCTACATCATCGTTAACATGCAAACATAAAAGCGATATTTCGTAGTGAAATGGATTTTATTGTATTTTGAGGAAATGACAGGAGGCGTTTAACTGCGTAATTTCTATGTTGTTTACACTAGCTTCTGTTTGTCTTTATCAAATTATTGTTAATTAATTTTATATTTCATTAAGTGTTTTAAATGATTCATAAATAAACACGAATATTAGACGGAAGTTAATTATTCACAGATCAAGTTACTGATAAAACGTAACCAGCATGTACAGCTCCTTTTATGGCTTTCGTACCAGAATAAAAAAAAGATGGTCAAAAGTAATAACGACCAGTGACATATAACTATGAATAACCTCCTCGGTAATTGCCAAAAAAGATATAATAAAAAAAAAATCAAATTTTACGTACTAAAGTTGAGGGGATCGTATATCAATCACTGTCATCTAATAGGATTATCTAAGTCTAATTACTAATTTTTATTTATTTTTTACGGAAGATGAAAACCCCTCTAATGATTAAATATCACTATTGCTTTTTTTTAGTAAAGATATATTTCTGAACCCTACTGGCAACTCTTGGGTAACTCTAATCAAATAACGTGATTTGAATGTCACTCTTTTAAAGCACCTACCACCACCAATAATCCCAAGGCGCGGAGCTCTCATATTCATAGTCTGGTACGCTAATCATTAAGTCATGCAGCCCCCCCCCCCTTCCTCTCCGAAGACGGTAGCAATTAATACGCGAAATGTAAGATATTAGTTAATTCATAATTAATGAATTAAAAAAAATAATTACTAATTACACTTAAGTCATCGTATAGGTAATTAAGCTTGTGATCGAATCAAAATTGAACTGTTTTTTGTGATCCGAGTTTGATGTACACAAAAACCGTTAACTCTGAATCGGGAGATTTTGAATGTTTACCGACTGTATTAAAAGTCGATCCATAACGTTTATAGAGAATGTTGATTTGTCAATTAATTGATCCCTATATAGATATTATTTAATTATTTTATTACATAGGAAACAAATTATCTTCGC
>NW_013670370.1:28882-32519 GCF_000517525.1 Limulus polyphemus
AGCTAGTCATCACCACCCACCGCCAACTCTTGGGCTACTCTTTTACCAACGAATAGTGGGATTGACCGTCACATTATAACGCCCCCCACGGCTGAAAGGGCGAGCATGTTTGGTGGGACGGGGATGCGAATCCGCAACCCGCAGATTGCGAGTCGAGCGTCCCCTAACCACCTGGCCATGCCGGGCACTATTAATTTTGAATGTCAGCATTATGTTCAAAATAATGTATATTACGAAGAAAAAAAATTAAAGTTTATATCAACAACTGTCCGAGGGTAAGACGATATATATATATGAAGTGTGTGTTAGAAACATAATGTTTAATTAATTGTTCCCTAGCTTAGGTACGTATCTATTTAATGAAAATGTAAGACGTTTAAAACTTTCTTTTCTGAGAGTAGCCTAGTGGTCAAAGAATCGACTGAGAATCGAGAGTCCAAGATCCGAGAAGTAATGTCGCTGAGCACGCTCCAAACGTTCGGCACATTAAAAACTCGTTGTTTGTTTATAGTTAAGCATAATGAGCTATCTGTGCTTTACCCATCACGGGTATCTAAACCAGGTTTTTAGTGATATAAGCCTTCGTATTTACTGCTGAGCTGCTGTTTGGCGTATTGAAAACTGACAATCAGTCCAGTTTTTCGCTTCAAAGAACACGAACAAAACCCTCGTGGTGGAGAGGGTTCGGTTGGCTGCTTCTCTTCTGGTCAGTAGTTGAAAATTAAAGAGGGCTAACTAGACTGAATTTTTGAACTGATTATTTAGACCAGGTGCACATAAAATGCCGTTTAGTTTGAAAATTGGACTCCTCATAAGGGATACTTGAATATGTGTCATGAGATACTTCGGGCATGTTGTTTTATGTGTTATACAATACTTCGGGCATGTTGTTTTATATGTTATACAATACTCCGGGCATGTTGTTTTATGTGTTATACAATACTTCGGGCATGTTGTTTTATGTGTTATACAATACTTCGGGCATGTTGTTTTATGTGTCATCAAATACTTCGGGCATGTTGTTTTATGTGTTATAGAATACTCCGGGCATGTTGTTTTATGTGTTATACAATACTTCGGGCATGTTGTTTTATATGTTATACAATACTTCGGGCATGTTGTTTTATATGTTATACAATACTTCGGGCATGTTGTTTTATGTGTTATAAAATACTCTGGGCATGTTGTTTTATGTGTCATCAAATGCTTCGGGCATGTTGTTTTATGTGTTATAAAATACTTCGGGCATGTTGTTTTATGTGTTATAGAATACTTCGGGCATGTTGTTTTATGTGTTATAAAGTACTTCGGGCATGTTGTTTCATGTGTCATCAAATGCTTCGGGCATGTTGTTTTATGTGTTATACAATACTTCGGGCATGTTGTTTCATGTGTCATCAAATGCTTCGGGCATGTTGTTTCATGTGTCATCAAATGCTTCGTGCATGTTGTTTCATGTGTTTTAAAATACTTCGGGCATGTTGTTTAGTTATTGTTACTTCTAAGTTGAGAGTACTGTATCATAGAAACATAAAATAGAAATTTCAGTCATAAAATCAATAAAAATGTTACTGCTAATTATTGGATTTAACAACAACAACAACAAAAAATCACCTATCTGACCATTTCAGCCTATTGAATGATTGGCTCAATTTTGTTTTTCTTTTTTGCGTAATTCTTGGATGAAAATGTGTGTATATATATATATATGTTACAAAAACAATTAATGGATAATTTGGAATTATAATATTTTTAACAAATACCAGACAAAACCATTGTCATAAGATAACGTAACTCGAGCTTATCAATTGATTTTTATGCACACTAGGCATCTAATGATCCACTGGTGTGATCTGGAATGTAGATGATCAGCCTTCGCACGTAAATGAGCATTTGGTGAAGATGGCTTTACATCTGTAGAGTTTTTAACACTTCGCTTCAGTGTGGTAACCAGAACATTAAAGGCCATCACATTCAATGTTGTCTGCTTAGAATCAGAAACTTTGTACGTCAAGGGCCATCACATTTAATGTTGCCTGCTTAAAATTAGAAACTTTGGACAGCAAGGACCATCACATTCAATGTTGTATGCCTAGAATCAAAAACTTTGCACATTAAGGATCATCACATTCAATGTTGCATGCTTAGAATCAGAAACTTTGTACAGCAAGGACCATCACATTCAATGTTGCGTGTTTAGAATCAGAAACTTTGGACAGCAAGGGCCATCACATTCAATGTTGCATGCTTAAAATCAGAAACTTTGGACAGCAAGGGCCATCACATTCAATGTTGCAAGCTTAGAATCAGAAACTTTGGACAGCAAGGGCCATCACATTCAATGTTGCGTGCTTAGAATCAGAAAGTTTGGACATTAAGGACCATCACATTTAATGTTGCCTGCTTAAAATCAGAAACTTTGGACAGCAAGGACCATCCCATTCAATGTTGCCTGCTTAGAATCAGAAACTTTGCAATTTCCTGAATAATCTTCCATCATTCGTCTGAGACAGTTGTATAAAGCGTGTCTTTAGTGTATGTAATCACTTGACGAGGCGTGACGCGTCTTCCAAAAGTATCCTACAGACCATAGTGGTGCTTCATCTTCTTAAAATAACGTGTTGGCCAGTTTAGTATGTTATTATCCATTAGTCTCAAGTCAGGGTCTTTGGTAGCAACGAGACGTAGGATGTGGTCCTTATAAACTGTGTCATTAGTCACACAATTACACAGGATTTTTAAGGCCTGTACGTTCTCCAATACCTTTTTTTTCTGCTCCCACCGCCACCATATACATCACGTTTCTATACGTAAATGTGGTTGGACCTGATTCCAGAATATTTCCAAATATAGAAAAAGAATACTACTCAACATTTTCTGGTCATCTTGACGTGTATTTGGCACCAAGCGAGTTCTTTTGTATCTTGATGTTAGAGGAACGCATCTCACATAGGTGAACTCTGTTTTAGCTGTTTAAAAATTAATACAACGTCCGGTTGCGGCTGGAAGCATCTGAATCAGTCTCGGAACAGTTACCCGACGACAGATAGCTGTCGTTTGCTTATGTTATGGATTAGGTCTCTCTCGTATTGCTCCAAATGCCATAAGTGGTTCTAGATTTTGATAATTTCTAACCACTTTAGAATAGCCCACCAAGGTTGCCCAATTCCTGTTTGTCGGATGGAATTCAACATTTTCTTATCCATAACGTGATAAATGGAACGAGCTTGTGTAAAACCATTATTGAATATTGCTGGGTCTGAATGACGAATAATTTTCACTTCAGACCACATGATTAATAACTTACTGTCTGGTTTGAATGATAATTAACCGAGGTTGGAAATTTACTTTATTTTGTACCAGTGGTTTTTACCTTACCTATGATTGAAGGTGTGGCGATACAGCGATACGATACGAGTATCATATCGTGAATCCGTGCTACGATTGTATCGATACATCGTCCGATACGGTTTATATATCTTCACGAAATTTGGCAAAGTTTCGGTACACATTATAAATCTTTTGCACAGAAAAAATCAGAATTTCTAATAAAGTATTTTTAAGTAAAAATTAACGATTCAATAAAGAAAGCCCCCCCCCCCAGTGGCACAGCGGTATGTCTACGGACTTACAACGC
>NW_013670370.1:33297-35864 GCF_000517525.1 Limulus polyphemus
CGCGGTGGGCAGAGCACAGATAGCCCATTGTGTAGCTTTGTGCTTAATTACAAACAAACAAACAAACAATAAAGAAAGATGAGTATTGAGTACTAGATGTTGTCTTTATTTCTTTATCAAAAACATTACATAACAAAGTAACATAACAAATTAACAAAATATATAGACAGATATTAACTATTTTTATTTTATTTCTCTTGCCAGCTACCATTTAGTTGATCAAACCTGAGAATTTAAAAAAAGCACTGTAAAGTGTGAAGTACTTAAATAAGACAATGTTTAGTAATATAGATAATAAATTACAAACAAGACTGTCAAACTTTGTAACAAACCGTTGGTCGAGATACGCAACCCTAGCTATGATATTACAAGTTTCGATTATTCTGTAATTGTTTTGAGCAGCGTATGAGTTCGTGACAGGCCGATTAGGTCAACAAATTGCTCATTAATATGATTACATCTTTCCAGTTGAACTAGGCACACCAATAATTTATTTAAATAAGTACTGATGTGGGTAGATTACAAATTTCTTGATCAAATTAAAAACGGTCGATTTCTGGAGCTTTGCATCTGTTTAATCTTATGATCTAAATGCTAATTTTCAGATAAGATAGTTTGGAATAAGAAAACCAAAACCAAATAACAATGCTGTTGTTAAGTTAGTGCAAGTTGCACAATTGGCATTATGTCTACCGTTGGGACCGAGCCACGTGTGACAATAAGGAAGAAGCAGAATACACTGAATAGCATCACAAAGATAAAGACCTAACACCATTCCCCTCCCCTCTGATTTATGTTTTTCATTCTTCACTAATCTTTCTCATTAGTTTTTTTTTTATCCAATTTTATTCCTTGTTTAAATTGTACTAAGTAGGTTTATTCTTTAGTTTAAATTGTATTAAGTAGGTTTATTCTTTAGTTTAAATTGTATTAAGTAGGTTTATTCTTTAGTTTAAATTGTATCAAGTGGGTTTATTCTTTAGTTTAAATTGTATTAAGTAGGTTTATTCTTTAGTTTAAATTGTATTAAGTACGTTTATTCTTTAAATGCCTTATTCTAATCATCGTGTTTCCTCTTGTTTTATTTATTAATACAACTAGTATTTGTCCTTTGTGTATTTATTATCTTCTCATTAAATAAATGTTCCCTAGCTTAGGACTGAGTTATCTGATTCATATGTGGTAATTAGATTTTAAAATTTTACTTAAAGCTGGAAAAATTGATAGTTCTTGGGCACCAGAAGACAAACATATAATATTTCTTTATTAAGCCTGTTAAGGCGTTTTTATTATAACTACAGAAACTTGTTTCGACTTCTAAAGAACAGAACATGCTAAACCTAAATTGGATGTTTTGTTAATACAGTATCACTTTCCATTTATTAATATTAAGTCACCAGCACGTTAACATAAAAATCTCATGCGTGTTATTCTAATCACTATATAGTTTTAACCAACAACGGATGGAAAGAAAAGCATCTTATATATGGTTGAGTACATTATATTAAAATGATTTCGAGTATTCAGATCGGGCTTTTAAGGTCTCCAAGACAGGGATGCTGCTTATATTCTAGTAATATTGGAATACAAATGAATATAGATTAACTTGGGGTACCAGGACCGTCTGTAGATAGACCTACAAAAGGTGGTAATCAAATTGTAACAGATGATAATCCAGGAACACAAAGGTCAGTGTCAGAAGTCGTCCATGTGTCTGAGGCAACAAACCACAGCATAATACAAAATCACCTCTATCTGGAGGGTATGGGTTCCCCACGATAAGCCTTTCAACTATACCCTCTGTTCGACTGCCACACACCTCAAGTAGCTGAGTAATCGAACGATTATTCATGTTATGACACAGTGTGACTTGTTATGAACATCAACAACAGTCTTTAACTCTTGTCCCCAGTGGCTCAGCGATATCTGAAAAGGCTTATAACGTTAAAAACCGGGTTTCGATACCCGTGGTAGGCAAAGCAGAAAAACATATTGTGTATCTTTGCATCTAACAAGAACGCACACTTTAACTTTTGACTTTATAACGATTAATTTGTGAAAAATGTGGACTTTTTTATTCTTGATGAGTGTATTATTAAGTATTGTCGCTCAGGTAATAAGCTTCTAACTGAGATACTGAAAGAGAGAAATATCGATTAATTATTTACGCTAACTCAGAAACTCAGATCCCCTCACCTGATGTCTTACAGACTACATTCGAATTTACTAACCAAGTTCTAAACATCGACTCCGAACCATAAATATTATTCTCTACATTCTACATTCACATAAAAGCATCATTATATATATATATATATAACTTGCTTATACGACTTGTTTGTTTTGGGTAAAAATGTCCACTGTGTCAAGAAAATTGATTTGCTTTAACATTTTATGATCCAAAATTCTCATGTCTTTTGTTAAACAATTCTACAATTCGTACCCCTGCTAGTGGCTCAGCGGTAAGCTCACAACACTAATTATTTGAGTTCAATCTTTGCAGTAGGCAAGCACTGGGCAAGTTGGGGCTTAAAAACACACAATCAAGTAAAACAAAGTCAGCTCAA
>NW_013670370.1:36183-44578 GCF_000517525.1 Limulus polyphemus
ACATACATATATATATATATATATGTACTATCTATACAGGTATTTTGAATAAATGTAATTTTTCATCATGTTCGTTTTTAAATAAAGGCTTTATCCAATATCAAATCATGGTAATTTAACCAATGATGAATTATCGAAAATTACAGAAGTATGTACAGTGCAGCTCCGTGCCTGAACTACCAAGAATTATCTTGATGTTTCTAAGTTCATGCGTAGCATTTGTCTTAACTAGTAATCCACTCATAAACGATCCAATTCATATGCATAGACATTGAGTCAGTCTTGATTTAATTCGCTTGAATGGCCAAAAGTGCACTCGTTGATGGTATACTCCATTGACGCTTATTCGCCTTCCTAGTGGTAGCTTTCACCATAAATTATCAAACGGAGATGTGTTTCATAAGATGGCATTAAGTCGTAAACATTTATCTTGTTAAGCCTAAATACTATACTCTAGGTCATTATACCGTTTATATATTATGCTTAACAACTTCTCCAGCACCGATCTCCTGTAGTAATGCAGCTTTAATTAGCATAATCTCTAGTTAGATTAAAAGAATTTTGCTTCCTAGACAGAAGCAGAGTAAACAGTCGATTATCTTCTACCTAAAGCAAACTAGGTTGATATTGCATTGTGTTATTGTATATAGATATTAGCTGGAAGGGTATACCACTTTTATATACATAGAGTATATGTAACTAACTCGTAATATAGACAACAAAAGTTATAACATACACTTCAAAGCTTTCTTAGTTCTCACAGAATGTCTTCACTGATGTAAGTTACTGATAAAAGTAACTATCTATGTTCCGTGCAGCTGATGTAATCGTGAACGATCTTACGCTTTCATTAATTCTATAGGGCGCTCGACTCGCAGTCTGCGGGTCTCGGGTTCGAATCCCCGTCACACCAAATATGTTCGCCTTTTCAGCCATGTGGTTGTTATAATGATAACATTGATAAAAGAGTAGCCCAAGAGTTGGCGGTGGGTGGTGATGACTAACTGCTTCCCCTCTAATCTTTCACTGCTAATTTAGGGACAGCTAGCACAGATAGCCCTCGTGTAGCTTTGCACGAAATTGAAAACAAATACACTAAGATGTTTGTAGTTTTCTTAATAGTATATTATTATATAAAATTTCTCAAGTTTTGTTAATAAACGTTTCAATATATGTGACACTTGTTAAGTCTGTGATTTTACTTATATATATTAATGATAGCATATTGGGCTATGATGTAATATGAGTTTCATACAATAAATATATATAAAGACTTGTATTAGTTGTTCAAACATACTTGTTAGAAACTTATTCGTAAGGTGTAATTTATCATAAAAGACTAATCTAGATATGTAATTATCATAAAATTGATCTTTAGTTTGAAGACTGACTTGGAACTGATGACTTGTATAACTTTTAAGTGAAAAGATAATGCATGTTATACATGTTAAAAGATAATACATGTTATACATGTTAAAAGTTAATACATGTTTCATAATCAATGTGACGAAAACAGTTTTGAAATAGTCGATAAACTAGTTTTTCTGAGACTACAAACTGTAGTCTGTCATGTATTGAACATGCAGTGTGAACAAATAATATTGCTGGTGTCACAAAATAAATATATTTGATTTTAATGCACATGTTTGAATCTTTTATCCATTTGTTAATATAGTGACTGTGTTTTGTACGAAATTGTTTCGTGATAAATTTAGTGTTTGTTTCACATAATGGTACGCAAATCAGAAATCTAAATTAACTGAAATAGTAATAAGAACATAATATACTAAAGTTGTATCAAGTTAATTCAGTGTTTTATAAATTCAGATGTCTACATAAATTGTATATTAGTGTATCTTGAAGTTTGTCAATACATGTTTCAGTATGTTTATCAAGTCTGTGATTTTATGTTGTTGTTGTAAAATATACTGTGTAATGAGAATTTATAAATTGTGAAAGACTAATCAGTTGATTTATAAGTAAGTGTCATTTTAAGATTATGATTGTCAACTCTTTTTTTTAATATAAACATTTGTAAAAATGTATTTAATACTTTGGTGAGTTATTAAGATTAAATGTTGTAGTGTAATAGATTTTGTGATTTGTCAACAAATATTTGATATATACAGTTGAATCATTATAAAGTGACATGACTTTAGTCTCGTACATATGGCTGTGTGTTACACAATTTTCCAATTCCAAACCTTTCAATAGTAGTGATCATTTATCATGCCAGTTTTAAGAGATAGTTGGTTGTTTGGCCACAAAACTCCTGCATTATGTTCAATGATCCATTTTCTGATAAACCATTAGATTGTCAGTGGACTAGATCAGGTCAACTATGTTCAGTCACATAGATGAACATGTGACCTCAGACAGAAGTTATATCTCAACATCTATTGCAGACGAAAGTTCATTTATAACTGTACTGTACTGTATATATATATGTTTATACCTGCACTGATATGTTTTAGCAGAAATCATACAGCATTATGCCTAAAGTTCTAATCCATGAAGAAAATGTCCACAGAAAGGTAAGAATAATATTTCTAGGATAATAATTGTTAAAAATAGCTATCTACATAGATCCTTATAAAGCTAAACATGAGGTTTCAATGAGCATCCTTTTCAGTGCGAATAGATGCTATATAATATATTAGTTGTCGAAATTAAGACTTTAGAACAAATGGATTATTAGTGACATGGCATCAACAAGATATATTACTGAGGGGGAATGATATCAGGGTTACAACTAGGGAAATGGAAAATTCATAATTTGGAGGGGTCATTTGCCCACATTACTGACTCAAAGATTAGCAGTATTGATAAGTGTTTTACATATAAAACATCAGAGATGCAAAAATTATATAATGCAAGTTAAATATATAAGCAAAAACTATAGAAGTAATGAATTAGTGAAGTGTTTTATACATCAAGTGATGGATGTACATAAAAGTGTTAAAGGTAAATTATTGGCTATAATATTTCTCTCATTAAAACAATGGATAAATGGAAACAGTATGTAAGATAAAACTTACAGATGTAATACACTATATTATAATAGTTGTCTCATTGAAATAGTGGATAAATTTAGATAGTATGTATAATAAAAACTGGCATACATAATACACTATACCATAGTAGTTGTCTCATTAAAATAATAGTTTTACTTGTAACTTTTTAGGACATATAATTAAATCTATACTACAATGTTGATGACACCCTAAGATGAGCTCGTCAGCTATTGAACTATCTGCTTATAGAAATACCATCCATTTTTGTAAAACACGTGTAATACAGTTTAATATTTAAATGAGAACTATAAATATTAGTTGAGACAAGTTGAAATCTCTCTGCATTTCTACAGAAGTACAGTAATACTGTCTACTTATAGAACCTTGGTAACACTCTCCGTCTATAGTAATAGACCCTCTGGTATCAAACTATGATGTCACCCTTTCCCATTGACTCTCTCTCTGGTGCTACTTTGATATCACAAAACATCTCCTAGCAAAGTCCTCTCTGGCATCAAAGAACGTCCGTCGTCAAGGGTCATAACAGCACGACAACTTCCGGCCCTCTGATGACAATTCATGGAAGTCATCTCTCTCTGGTGCTTATTACATAACAGTTATGTAACCCTCCTGTGTCAGAATAATTTGCATATTATGTGATAGTAATGTAATAGTTATGTAACCCTCAGGAGTTGGAATAGTTTGCATATTACATAATAGGCAGTGTCCTTTGTGTATTACGTAACAGTTGTGTAACCCACATCCTTTTGACGCCAGAGTATCCCCTTAACTACCTGCTTTTCTTTAATGCTTAATTAATTTGTAGATACCTAAGTCTGATCATAGGTTTTGTTTAGCATTCGATAAGTGTACAAACAGCACTGGCTAAACCAGTGCATCGACCAATAAAGGTAGCCAACTAACCATTACACCATAGTTAATTAACCAGAGTATCATATTTAAAACAAGACATTTGATTATTATTATTTATGAAGAAAAGCTAATTAAATATCGTAATTATATTCATAATATATTAAAATAATGTATACTTTAGTAAGGAGATTCGTAAGCTGTTTTTTAAACATGGTATAGACAACACTGTTTTAATTAAATTACTTCATGTATGCAAGACTAATAATTGGAGACCAGATGAAGATAAAGCAGGACCATAATATGATTTATACAATATAAATGTCAGAGTACAAAGAACTTACTCTGATTAAATTATATGCACTGAATGATTAATTAGCTAATTTTTTTTTTAGCGATGTTCGTGGCTATAATTGTCTCGAGGTTCGTCAAACCTAAGATATCATAATTAGTCCTAAGCACTCTTTCTGTCTTTACAGTCCATTAATCTTTCCATAACTATCGATTTAATACAAAAGTAGGTAGGATATTTAAAGAAATCAGCATTTTGATTCTTTCTGTTTAATTTCCACGAACTCGTAAAATACAACTACTTAAACCAACAACTTCTCCAAACGTTAGACGAAAATTAATATCAACACGTGATTTGTCAACTACTCGGCTTGTCTAACTACCTGTTGTAGAAGATAGTAATGCCCATATAGCTAACGAAGTAGTTCTTAGTTTCGTTTTGAGTTTGTTCACTGATTCTAAGTATTTTTCATTACAAATTACAGCTTTTACAGTGAGGAAGAGTATCTTTAAAACAGGTACGACGTTTCGATCACTGATGCGATCATTTTTAAGTACATAAATTTTAAATCAATCTAAATATTAATACCGTTAAAAGTTGTGTGCATGAAAATGATCGCACCAGTGAATAAGAAATCGTATCTGTTTTAATAATATATTATTTCTTACTGTAAATGGTAATAAAATAATAAGTAAATATAGTTTTTAAACGCCTGGGTTGCGACACTAGAAAAACTCATCTTAATTTTTAATCGATGAACGTAAAAAAAAAAAAAGACTGTCTGTTTAATTAAAACCACTTTTCAATTAATGAACGCATATTAAGTAACCATCTTTTCATGATTAACTTTCAAACAGTTAGTATAAAATTCTGGCCTTTTGTTTACTCTCTAAACAAAACAAAACTAAAAAAAACTGTCTTTTGCATTTAACAAATGACGGTTTTTCTTGTGAACTGATGTATTTGTGGCGGGAAACATAAAAATACGTTACGCTCATTTCTCGGTTTTGTTCAGTTGTTTATCGTACTGAGTGGTTTGTATGAGGACTGTCAGTTCAAACAGTTATTACACTTAATTTTAGGATTTTTAACCTTTATGATCTTTTAATTTCATAGATATAATTGTATTCATTTTATATTATTTTCAAATTCAATTGTGTATGAGATTACACTTTTACTAGCTTAATCTTAACCACTGTGAATGCAGTTAGGCCTAACTAAGATATGTTTTAGTGTATTTTTATTTGGCAAGGTGGTTCTGAGGTTAGAAATAATAAAATTAGTACGTTTTTTAGTGTCATTAAAATGTATGACTAATGAATTCAATATTTTCATGATTTTTATGTAATTTACGCTAACTTTAGGATTTGGTTGTTCAAACCAATATAACTAAGGCCGAGAATGCTATAGCCGTGTCTCTTAACTCCTAATACGGATAGTTTCGCGAGTGCTATATACCGGAAGTTGGAAAAAGCGGGAAAATGACAGAGGTTTTGATGTCACGATATATGCTAAAGGCACATGTAGTTTTGAACTGATTAGCAATTATTTGATAAGCTGGCAACATTGAAGCATACCTAATGGAATGGCAATATATTGTAGAATAGACTTGCTGGGTTGAGACACACTACCAGCACAACAAATGCTGTTATTTAAGCTACAGTTGGCATATATAAGTGTGTCTTTTTCTTCATTAAAAATAATTCCCTCTGATTACTTTTTGAGAAACAATATCCTTTTAGGTTTCGCCATATAAATTTTGCCGTGTACAAAATGTTGTAAACACAGATCTACAGTTTTTATCTGTATTGTTACGACAACGGTAGTCACGTGACTCTGGTAACACGTCATGATATTCTCGAAGGATCGGGGAACATCACGAATAATCCAGTATGTGCTAGGCGCCCTCTATTCCTGTATATAAGTGCGCCGGTTAACGTGAGACTAATCAATTCGGAATTGAATTGCAGACAGAGATAGAGACGGATAATTGAGTCAAGCGCGTGAATTGTTCGTTGTGAATTATAGCGTTTGTTTAAGTTATAGCGTGACTATGGAAATTAAGTGTATTGCAAAGTTGTATTGAGAAATAATAAACTAGTTTTATTTAAGAAAGGACTTGTTTCGCTAAAGTTTCTTCGTAAAGAATTTTTACGGAAAAATTAACAAACGAACGACTACAGACGTAACAGTATGTTATAAAATCAGTTAAGTTTAAGGTACTGATTAGAAATTCTGTGTATTACAAAGTTGTATCGAGGAAGAATAAACTAGTTTTAATTAAGAAAGGACTTGTTTCGCTGAAGTTCCTCAGAAAGAATTTATACCGGAAATTAACAAACGACCAGATACGTAACATTATCCATACACCTAACTTAATGCCCCCCAGTGACAGAGCAGTATGTCTGCGGACTTACAACGCTAAAAACCGGGTTTCGATACCCGTGGTGGGCAGAGCACAGATAGCCCATTGTGTAGCTTTGCGATTAATTCCAAATAAACAAAGAAAGCTAACTTAATTAAGGCTATTATATAATAAGTTAAAAAGAATTGAAACCCAATAAATATTATATACACATCACGTTTATAAAAGGCCTTACTATTTTTCTGATAAGTCAACAGGCGAATTTCCAGTCCACAGCAGAGGGTGAGTTGAATCAAAGAATATATTAAGCCTCTACGTAAGATTCTATTTTAAATTTAGTCAAATAAAATTTGTGATATAATTACCGGCTTTTTCACTTCAAAGTGATATCTACCTATACAAGTAGTAATAGTATGCCGGTTTAGGCAAAGCAATAAGAATAGACTATAGTTATAACCGTAGTACTCAAGAGAACTAGTAGAAATTAGAACATGATTTTGATTTTCAAATCCAAGGGAAACATCTTCAAATTTTAAGTTACGAATGTTAAGAGAATTTGTAGATCATAACTCAAAATCACGTACGTTTGTTTTTCTAATTTGTTTGTGAAACTATTTAAGAAGTTGATAACAGCATAACTCAGAAATAAAAAAAAACTGTTTACTAGGGAATTCTACCTTTACATTTACTGCAGTATTAGTGAAGTCACATCAGTGACAATGACATTTCACCAAACCAGTAATTAGAACGACCCAAGTCTTTACCGATTTAGAAGATGTAATGATATTTTGTTGTTGTTTTTGTGAGTTAGTAATTTAAATTATTGCTACTTCCGTATCATTCTTACTTGCACGAAATAAAGCGTGACATGTGTTGCTCTTTTCAGAATTTAAACAACAGTTCATTCGGTAAGTTTTATTAGACCAAGACGTACGAAATGTGTGCTCTATAAAATTAAAAGTCGATATTGTCAAAACACGCACTCACAACCCACCAACACAAATGTTTATCTAACAGATGGCACTATTTAAATTATATTTTAAAACAGGGCATTGTTGTATAAATTTCAAGCCACACAATGAGCTATTTGCACTTTACCCATCGCGGGGAATCTAACTCCGGATTTTAGCATAGTAAGTTCGATAACTTACTGTTGATCCACCAGGAGACCTTATGATGTAGAATTAAATCCACTTTTTAAAGATAGATATCGTAATATTGAAAACAAAACAAAAAAACTCTTGACTGATAAAGTAAAATTATTTTTGAAATATATTTTTCTTGTAATGCTGTTGTTTGTGTTAAACTTTACAAAATGAATGGAACCTTGACAGCCTTATTATTTAACATGAGCATTGAAATGATAATGTATCCGTGTTCTGATCATTCTGAAATTGTGTGGTTTAGCTATATATTCTAAATTTATGATTTGAAAATATATTATTAAAAATTATAATTTCATGATGAGTTTAGACTATTAGCTTTAATATAACGTTTCAACAAAATGCTAACGTGATGTGTCTACGTGGGTAAAAAATCATTCCATTTTTTTAAAGCAAAGAGTTTGTCCAGATCTCAGCTTACCTGGCGACACTGTCTTAGAAATGAAAAACTGATATACTGACTGCTATTATAATCTGGCACACTTCAGTTAGTTGCAAAGTACTGGGTGATAATTATGTGAAAAAATGAACTTTTTCAACATTAGTAATAATCTGTAAAGACTGCTCTGTGAATTAAAGTTTTATTAGTGAAATGATACTAAGTAAATGTAACTTAGAGTATAGGTACACAGAAAATGTTTCCAGCCACCATTCTCTCAACCTGGTCCGGCATGGCCAGGTGGTTAGGGGC
>NW_013670370.1:45537-47334 GCF_000517525.1 Limulus polyphemus
CGGAATTGAGTTGCAGACAGGCAGAGATAAAGACGGACAATTGAGTCAAGCGCGGTAGTGACCGAAAGTAAGTGCGTGAATCGTTGTGAATTAAAGCGTGTGTTTAAAGTGACTGTGGAAATTAAGTGTATTACAAAGTTGAATGGAGAAATAATAAACTAGTTTTATTTAAGAAAGGACTTGTATCGCTAAAGTTTCATCCGAAACAATTTATACGGGAATTAACAAACGAACAGAGACGTAACAGTAGTTCAGCAGAAAAGAAACTGGTTACCGTTTCACATTTTAATTTCCTTATGTTTTATATGAAATCATATGTACGTAAAATGGAACTTGTTGGACTCTGCTGTTTTAAGGGTTGTGTCATTTGGCACAATCTGAAGCTGTGTGATTGTTCTTTTTTTAAATTCCTATAAAAATTGATACTTTTACGGTAGTACGTACTATATCCTAAGGGTTTGTATGGTGATATGAAAACATGGCGACTATTGTTGATATTTCTACTTTAATACTTTAGATATAGTCACGCAACACATACAAAATTCTATAGTTACGTATAAAATTATAATTACGACATTGAGTCTAATTACTTCTGCTATCCAGGATATAACAAAAGTCGTCGGAACTGATTGAATGTTTCTAATATTAATAACAAACAAACTCAATACGTAAAATAGACAGTTAAATAAAATTAATAAAACGAGGCATCAAATTTTTTTTACTTACACAATAATTTATTTGTAAAGTTTAAAATATATACAAGTTAAAAGAAACTTTAAAAACTCTACATGTTTCGGTGGAAATAATTCCACAATCTTCAGGAGAATAAATCACACAGTACACATGAAGTTTCTTATAAACCTAATGTACGTGTATAATTAGCATGTTTTTACAGTGGCGCCATCTACAACAATGATTTCCAAAACTTTACTTCCGTGGCTCCTGGGCCTAAATCTCTATTTATATTCATATTGTTTTTAACAGTTACTAAGGATTCTCTTATATTTAGTTCATCTTTTTCCGTTACCTGTTTAAGCATTTTTGTTACATTATTCCAAACAATAGCATGTATTTATTAATATTATTTAAAACAAAGTATAGGTTAAAAGAGTTCCTGGTCTTCCAACCAATTCACATCACATATTTCTATCTGCTTCTAATCTTAGGCCTACATGAAATGTTCCCGTTTGCAGACTAAGGAAGTAAGGAACTCACATTTTAAACTACCCCTTTGTGTGGCACATGCTAGCCTGCAGTCCCAAACCAGTACAGCATGAAGCGTTTTTTAATAATAAATATGGTCCATAATGATTCAACTCTAACATACCCACTGGATCAAACACATGCGTAATTTAAACTAGATATATTTAATGTGTGCAATTTATGGAATAAAAAGCCTGACATTTATTAAAAGGTGATAGCATGTTTAATTACAAACACTCTTCATATAAATAACATTGAACTAGAAACACATAGGGTGAAACAAGTAAACGTAAATATGTATATAGGCCTATATTCATTTATATGTAAATATAAAAAAAATAATGACCAACATTTTAAAAAAGTATTTAGTTTGTATGGTTTATATGTATTATGCTTCCATCATATCAACGGATCTAAAGTCAATAGAGATGTATTTAAAAAAAAAGTATTGTTTATACTGTTGCTAAATTAGATGACTTATTCTGTTAATTCGTATAAAATCCAATCTTGTTAAGAACTATCTTCTCGTAAGAAAGGAACCCCTCTATTATCTATAACCGTGTCTGTAGGACTATTTTCTTTTCTTTTCTATAG
>NW_013670370.1:48252-50290 GCF_000517525.1 Limulus polyphemus
AAATTAACAAATATATCTATAATGCAATTTTGTATTTTCAAAGCATTGTAAAAGAAGAACCCTGCAATATTTCGTAATGATATTTCTACTTAATTCCAGCCGTATGTGGTTATTTAATTGATTAAAATATTTTATTTTCAACTTCGATAATGTTATTATTATTTTTTATACTTTTCACTAAAAGATTGTAATTCATGACAAAATCTTAAAGTTTTGATTTTTATTTGTTAATCTCACAAGAGAAAGTCTGTAATAATATGTTTTATAAAATCTTATTTCAGAATAATTCATCGGATAAGATGTTCATTCACAAGATAATTGTTCAGTTAAAATACTAATAAGATTATTATTAATAAGTCTTCTTGTAAGTTATATATATGATAGATGTTGTGATAGATATACTTACTACTCTATCACATGGTAACAGATTACACCTGTATCAAATTTACGTGAGTCAAAAGAACGATAACATAGTGTTACGACAGCGGAAATCACGTGACTCTGGTAAAACGTAATGAGTATCTAGAAAGATCGAGGAACCTGTCGAACGTCCTAGCGTTTGCTAGACTCGCGTTCTTATAGTATATAAGCCGGCAAATAAAGTGACGGCAACAATTGGATAGCAGACAGAGAGATTGAAGATATAGGCGGACAATTAAGTCAAGCGCGGTAGTAAGTAAAGTGCGTGAATCGTTCGTTGAGAATTATAGCGTGTGTTTAAGTGAAAGTTACTGTGGAAATTAAGTGTATTGCAAAGTTGAGTTGAGAAAGAATAAAGTAGTTTTATTCGAGAAAGGACTTGTATCGCTGAAGTTCTTCGGAAAGAATTTCTACGGAAAATTAACAAACGAACAGAGACGTAACAATATTTTAAATGAATCTGTTAAGTATTTATAAATATACATTTTTACACTAATTTTCAGGTCAAACTTCACTGATATATTCGAGAATAGTTTGTGACCTCTTAGATTTCGGGATGATTAAGTAGATTCATAAAGACAATTATTTTTCCTTACCAATGTATGTACGCTAACGAATAATAATAATACTGTTGTCAGTGTTTGTTTCGAGATACAAATTTCCATTTGGATATGTTTATTGTAGTTATGTATCCGTAAAGAGATACTGTTTTTTTTTTCTTCTTTCAAGCACTTATCAATCGGCCACCAGTCCTACGTTTCTTGGCGGATTGAATTGAAACTTGGTAGGGTGATGTGTGTTGCGTCGTCATGATGGCATAACTTGGTTTACAGTGTAAAATCAACTCTCAGTTAATAACTGTCCAATGTCCACCATTTTCTCATGGTCAACGCAAAATCTTTTCTGAACAGACTTCTAAACAACTTTAATAAAATCCTTTAAACATGGAACAAAACAAATATAGCCAAGTTTTTATAAGAAAAGAAAAAATCGGAGGAATCCTTTAAAGAAACAAAATTTACAATATCCGGTAGAATGTTTTCAGAAAAGACAAAACGAGTAGAATCCCTAAAAAACAGAACTTAAGACAACTATAACGAAGTACTTTCAAAACGGATTTTCAAACAACGAGTAGAATCCCTAAAAAACAAAACTTAAGACAACTATAGCAAAGTGCCTTCAAGACGGATCTTCAAACAACGAGTAGAATCCCTAAAAAACAAAACTTAAGACAACTATAGCAAAGTGCCTTCAAGACGGATCTTCAAACAACGAGTAGAATCCCTAAAAAACAAAACTTAAGACAACTATAACCAAGTACTTTCAAAACGGATTTTCAAACAACCAGCAGAATCCTTAAAAAACAGAACTTAATACAACTATAGCCAAGTACTTTCAAAACGGATCTTCTTACGACCAGCTGAATCATTAAAAAACAAAACTTAAGACAACTATAACGAAGTACTTTCAAAACGGATTTTCAAACAACCAGCAGAATCCTTAAAAACAGAACATAAGACAACTATAACGAAGTACTTTCAAAACGGATTTTCAAACAACCAGCAGAATCCTTAAAAACAGAACATAAGACAACTATAACGAAGTACTTTCAAAACGG
>NW_013670370.1:50975-53908 GCF_000517525.1 Limulus polyphemus
TGTCATTGTATGAATAAATTTTTCGTTATTTGTTTTGTAGCACCACAAGCTGTTTTCCTCTCCTGGTATTTATCTATTGGAATAATACAAAATAATCTCAACAATTTCCAGCTAATCATCGCTCGTTGTATCGCTGAACAGAGAGACAGACAAATAATGGTTGGAGACTGCTTGAATGGGTGATGAAGAAAAACTTTAATATAAGTTTAACATAACAGCAAATGTACAACGTTTCGACAAGGTTTTTGTCATCATCATTGTACATTTGCTGTTATGTTAAACTTATATTAAAGTTTTTTCTTCATTACCCATTCAAGCCGTCTCCAAGCATTATATAGACATAAAACTTTCCATTGTTAATGTTGGCATTATTTTGCTTCTATATGTACACATTAAATGTAGGTTGTACAACGAGTTAATAATTCAGTTAATATTCGTATGACATCAGCAAAACTGGGAAACAAGAAATAAATAAACTTCTACAATCCACTGTGTAATATACTAAACTAAAACCATTTATATTAATTTGTTATAATATCTCATCTCACGATATATGTACTGTTTGAAATAACACGTTTCGTTCTGTTATTCAAAACGTCTTGTAAAATTCATCAAGTTGGTACAGCAAACATGATTACGAACTACTCTTCGAAAAGTCCCGGATTAATGTGTCATTCGTGGTTTTATTGGTTGTTAGATAAGATATCTATGCTGTAACTTATTACGTAATGTAAGGGTATTGTATTCGATATTCGTTTAGAACGGTTGAACATTAATATGAAAGAAATAACATTTATTCAGGTTCTAAAATCTGAAAACAGAGCCTGTGGGTAAAGAAACATTGGTCGTTATAATGCTAACATCCGCCCACAAGAACTAAAGAAAAAAAAGTATTTCATCTCTATTCTATTGCTTTTGGTATTCTTTTCCTAATCCCCCTCCCACCAGACATGCTCGCCCTTTCAGCCGTAGGGGCGCTATAATGTAGCGGTCACTCCCACTATTCGTTGGTAAAAGAGTAGCCCAAGAGTTGGCGGTGGGTGGTGATGTCTAGCTGCCTTCCCTCTAGTCTTACACTGCTAAATTAGGAACGTCTAGCACAGATAGCCCTCGTGTAGCTTTGCGCGAAATTCAAAACAAATAAACTTTTCCTAATGATTAATGGTATTTAAAACCTTCAGTTTCAACTTCAAGAAAAAAAAAGTAGTCTTAGAAAATTAGAGGACAAGCATTTGACGTAAAATTAACGATTTTCAAGTCAACGAATTTTCTTAGCCCAAAATGCTCGTTTTAAGATAGTCTTTGTTCGTTTCTAAGCGCTGTATGAAAACCCTTAGAATTTAATAAAATTTACTGCAGTGAATACGGCTACTATTAAATAATCAGTTAGACTGGAAATGGTATTTGTTTGACAGTCCTTTGACTTATACTAAATAAAATGTATTCCGAAAAACTATTTTACTTAATGGAATGAGTCAAAGTAACAGTTTTTAGTTTATGTGCTGAAATCGCACCATTACCGACCTACGAAAAAAAAAAGACATCAATAAAACTGCCATTTGCTTCATTTGATGTCGGTTAGATTTCGTGTTACTTTTCCAAATAGCTCGCCAAGATATAAGACTAACGATTGGGAGGGGGAAAACTACAGTTCCTCAAACTGATTTTTGAATTCAGTATCAAAGGCGAATTACTTAGGCAACAAAAGGGGAATAACATTTGGATTATCAATATTCGTACGATCATTACCCTAACGTAATATGGCAGCGGCGTAATTCTGTAAATTGAAAATCAGAAGTAAATGTATCGCACACAAAAGTGAGAACGTTAGAAATGTTGGAAATTGGTTTGAGCTAACATTGAAAATTGTAATGAATTTCTAAAGAGGAAGGATATGAAAAACGTACTGACCACTCCTCAGACGTCAAAAAAACGTATTGACCACTCCTCAGACGTCAAAAAAACGTATTCGACCCATAAAACTGTTTCACTCGTGTATTTATGTTTGTTAAAGGATAGATAACAGATAAAATTATTCTGAATATTATTATTATTTCACGAGTGTTGTAGTATGTGTCCTCTCACAGCGGCTTCCGTAAAGCTTTTCGTAAAATGAATTCTCTCGTATGAGCGTGGCATAGTATTTAGCTATTTAATCAGGCTGGGGGATGATTCTATGGCTATTTAATCAGGCTGGGGGATGATTCTATGGCTATTTAATCAGGCTGGGGGATGATTCTATGGCTATTTAATCAGGCTGGGAATGATTATATGGCTATTTCATCAGGCTGGGGATGATTCTATGGCTATTTCATTAGGCTGGGAATGATTCTATGGCTATTTAATCAGGCTGGGGATGATTATATGGCTACTTAATCAGGCTGGGGTAGTCGTGAATTTAGATATATTATGTCTTCAAGGCCCTTTTTTTGTATTTGCATCTTCTCTTGACGTAAAGCTACTATAGTTATCTGCTACAGTCCCTAATTTTGTGCTAACAATCAGGGGATAGGTAACCAATCAGAAGCACTCTAACACCCACTATCTACGCTAAGGGTTGACTGTTACTCTGATTCGCCAGCTCTGAAATCCAGAGCTGTACCAAAGGACCAACCCGCGTCCTTATTATTATTTTTAAACGACATTCATTCAGGTTTTATAAATTGGATAAATCAATGTTTCCTTCTGTTATAAAATATTTAATTTTCATTGCAAAAAATGTGTATCGTGGTCTGTTTTGACAGGTTAAATTGTTGTTAGGTGGTTAGGGCGCTCGACTCGCAATCTGCTGGTCGCGGGTTAGAATCACTGTCCCACCAAACATGCTCGCCCTTTCAGCCGTGGGGGCGTTATAATGTGACGGTCAATCCCACTGTACGTTGGTAAAAGAGTAGCCCAAAAGTTGGCGGTGGGTGGTGATGACTAGCTGCCTT
>NW_013670370.1:53929-59458 GCF_000517525.1 Limulus polyphemus
GTTAGTGGATAACGTCACAGCTCACATAGATGATATTGGCATATACACGAATAACTTGGATGAGCACGTGTTGAAGGAAGTACATGTTGGGTAAAATAGACTAAAAAGCTATTAGAGATTGGGAGTAACTGAAGACAAAGAAAGGAGTCAGGTCTTTTCTTGGGATGGTAGGGTGTTACAGGAAGTTTATTCCAAGGTTTATGGAAATAGCAACCCCCACTCTCGGCATTAACCTGTAAATGAGGACCAAAACGTGTTTTGTGGGATGAGGCCAGTGAGAGGAGTCAGGTCTTTTCTTGGGATGGTAGGGTGTTACAGGAAGTTTATTCCAAGGTTTATGGAAATAGCAACCCCACTCTCGGGATTAACCTGTAAATGAGGACCAAATGTTTGTGGGATGAGGCCAGTGAGAGGACTTTTAGGAATTAAAAGAAGCACAATTTTACAAAACTAGAAGTAAACGTTAGCCACCATTGTATAAACTGAAGTCTTCCATACAGCTATAAGGGTAGTGTTGAATTAAATAAGTGAGGATTACACGGAACATCCAGTGGTGTATTTAAGCCAAAAATTACTAGCTCGCAAGGAAGTTTTAACCACTATTGGTAAAGAATGTATGGTAATCATATGTGGAGGAGGCTTGAGAAATTGGGACATTTCCTCTTAAGTAAAGCATTTGTCGTGAAAATGAACCATGACCCTTTAATGTGGTGAAGAATGAAAATAGACGATTGGTGCAATGGAATTTGTTACTACAGGAGTTTCATTTTAAAGTACATTACAGACCAGTAAGTGGCCATCGAAGTGTAGATGTCCTCTAGCGCTTGAGTTATAAAGATCAGCCAGTGACCTCGCTCTGATTAAAACTAATATATATATTGAATATAGACATAAGACTTAAGATCCATCCAGCTAGGGTTTGAAGCTGATGTTGTGTGTATATGTCTGATTATTCACCTAAATGGAATGGTAAGAATTTGTGAACTTACTGGTTCGAACCCTGAACAGTAAAGGTGGAATGGGGGAAGTGAAATGTATTTTCCAATTAAATGTTTGTGGAAATTATCAGGGAAATTAGATGGGTGTGATGATACGGTTGAATTTTGGAGACTGGGTAACATTGAGATTATACAGAAAGACAACCCATATTAAATACAATCAACATTGGTTTGTTTCTAAGGGATTGCAGCACTCTACATCATTAGAAAATGATTGAAGTCAGTGGCCGTCTTTCTCGTTCAGCTGCTGTATAGATTACAAGGCTTCCTACGTTTACGTAACTTGTAATCCGATATATGGATAAAGCAGGTGTACAAAGTTAAAAATAAAGGGATTTGTTGGGCTTGAGTTTTGAGAAAGGACTACAGAAGTCAGGAGTTCAACGAAAGAAAAGAAAAACCTGGATATATGAAAGAGAACTAATAAACTGAACAGAAGCGAAGAATGAAAGTAATTTTCTGTCAATAAGAAATAAAATCTAGTTCTAAATCTAGGTAATAAACAGAGATTTTTTTAAATTAAATTTATATAAGTTAATTCCCGACAGAAATAAGTACAACCTAAATAAATTAGATGAATAAGAAGGGAAAGCGAAATGTGAGTCTAACACGATCGAAACAAAGCCGTATGCTTGAGAACTTACAATGCTAAACTTGGGTTTCAACTTCCAATTAATTATGAAGTTTTTTCAAGTTTCACTCTACTTTGAGTCTACAACGTTTGACAAGTTTTCTTGAAAATAACAGGGCTGTTTTCTTAAAAATAAACTTATTTATATTAAAACACGAAATAAGACAAAAAACAGTCAATAAATATATGGCTATTAATCATATGTCTACGTTTATTAACAGGATTCAGAAACATACGAATGAATGTGAAGCCTAATGAATCATTCAATTTACCACTTGTCACTTAGTTAGACCATTTTGGGGGGAAATCCATCCCTCTTCAGCAACCTGATTGATCATCACATTAATTATTCTATTATTCTTAACAGTTTGTCGGCTGAAGAATTGACAAGAGTAAATTTGTAACAACAATGCTGCATTTTCTTGAAATTCCTGTTTAGATAGAGGATCGTCGCTGAGTGAATAAAAGACATTTCAAAACGCCATACGTATAACTAAGATGCCTTCTTTTAGATGTTACTGTATCAGTATTTATTCAGTTACATAGAGAAGCCACAAAACTATGGAGTATCTAACGCTGTAAAAAACTTGTTGGAGCATTTCAAAACCATGTTCGTTTTCTTACGAGTCTCATTTTTATTACGTGTGTGTAGATTGTATAAAAATTCGAACACAAATATTATGTTTCAGCCAACATTTTCATGTTGTTGTTTGTTAGTCCGTCATAATTGTGCTGTTTGTTCTTGAGCTTATGCGGCAGCCATTAAAACACAAGTTGTGTTGGTTTCAGTTTTGTATAAAGTTAACGTTTAACAGTTTAAACAGTTTTATTTAACACGTGTTTAGATACATTCGGGTGATAAACAGAACTAAATACAGATGGATAAATAGTTACATAAACAGGCAGATCGACGAACTGACTGACAGATACACAAGATAGGTGGATAGGAATAAAGATAACGGATAGGTGGATAGCGATACGGTCAGAGTGACAGATAGATAAATAAATATAGTATAAAGTCATCAAAACACCTCGTCAATGAAATAGCCAGATCTATGAAATCAACTAAATAAAACAAATATACAAACAAATGTAAGAAGAAAGTAGACTTGTCTAATAATTTGATAGTCACTGCTGTATTAATAAGATACGTATTGATTACGTCAAGTATCAGATACAAGCGCTGCTGGTATAATACTGTCAGGACCATATGAGAGGTAGATCATCAGTCAACGTCAAGCCTTACGGGGGGTCGATGAAGAGGTTAGTAGCATCCGTGAGTTGAAAAAGGACTAAGGGACCATATTACAATTTCTCTAATTACAAATTAACAATATTGTGGCATTCTTCTTGAAAATAACAAAATGTAATGGAACGAAACACAGAACATGCACTGTTGGTACATCGTTTGTTTATTAATAAAATCACCGTACGAAGGAATGCATTCTTTAGATTGTTCATACCTATAGAAGTAACTAACAAAACCTTTCTGTGTGTGATAAGTTTCTTAATATGGCAGTTACACAAATTATTCAAGATCAAACAAGTATTATAAAACGTTGTGTTTGTTTGTTTGTCGTCAAGCTCAAAGCTACACAATGGGCTAATGTATACTGTGCCCATCAGGGCTATCTAAATCCGGTTTTTACGTTCTAAGCCCACTGAGCCACTGGGGGGGAGAGGCAAAGTGATGATGCCATCATTAAATGGAAGGAAAAACTAGGATTCGAACCCATGATTCTCCTAAATCGACAAACACTTTAGTTAACTAAATTACCATTGATCATTCTTTATATTTGATGTTATTGTTATTTAAAAAAGTAGCTTATACCATGGTAAATATTTGATTTTATCAGAAAGTTCTCAAAGTGATACAATAACTCACTATATTAGATACTTGATTTTATCAGAGTTTTCAAAGTGATACAATAACTCACCATATTGAATACTTGATTTTATCAGAAAGTTCTCAAAGTGATACAATAACTCACCATATTGAATACTTGATTTTATCAGAGTTTTAAAACGAATACAATAACTCACCATGTTAAATACTTGATTTTATCAGAGTTTTAAAAGGAATACAATAACTCACCATATTAGATACTTGATTTTATCAGAGTTTTAAAAGGAATACAATAACTCACCATATTAAATACTTGATTTTATCAGAAAGTTTTCAAACGGATAAGAAGTTTTTGTCAGATTTTGGTTTAAACCCTTCTGTTGAACAAGAATTCATAAAATTCTTAAAGCGTTTCAAGATAGCTTCAAACATGTAAATATCAATATTTGGAATAATATTGTAATTGAGATATCACCAATAGAATAGACAATTTTACCATCTTTTTTTTTCTTTAGATGACAAAGTTAATCGTCTAAAACATGTCAATGAAGTTGTACTTTTTAAAACTTGGATACTTTGTGAAACAAATAAATATATCTTGTGAGGGTAAAAAATGAAGAAAAAGAACTGAATCCAGAATAGGTGTACATATTTCGTAAAGGCACAAGTAGACCAGCTAAATACAGCAGAAGTTTCTTTGATTTGAGGTTAAGTACAAAGCTACGCAATGACAATCTGTGCTGTGCCCATTGCTGGTATCTAAACCCGATTTTTAGCGTTATAAGCTAGCTCTGAGACTTACCGCTGAGCCATCGAGTGGCAGTAAACGGGGAAACCAAAACTAGAACAGATGAATGTATATTGTAGTAACAGAATTAAAACAAAACACCAAAACTAGAACAGATGAATGTATATTGTAGTAACAGAGTTAAAACAAAACACCAAAACTAGAACAGATGAATGTATATTGTAGTAACAGAGTTAAAACAAAACACCAAAACTAGAACATGTGAATACATATTGTAGTAACAGAGTTAAAACATGAATCAAAAACTGACACAAATGAATATAGTCTATAACAGCAGAGGTAAAACAAGAAACCGAAACTAGAATAGATGAACATAGTTGATAATAGCAGAGGTAAAAAAGAAATTCGAAACTAAAATATTATATATATATCATGTAAAGGCAGAGATAAAGCAAGAAACCGAAACTTAAAGTTGTCTACTAACAACAGGGGTAAAATAAGAAACTGAAAGCTAAGAATGGCTGAGGATTTTATCTCTTTTGACGATACGTGGTGAAGGTCTTTGATTTGTATAAAACTTGAAGGGAGCTCTGTGGAAAGTTACTATAGATAGTTGGCTGTTCACTCGATCGTCTGTTTAACAACAACTCAACACAGACATTTAACAAAAACAAAGGTTTTAAAACACTTCCCGGAATTATATTTGTGGAGCTTTGATCAGGATAAAACGATTTAAAAATTAGTTGAGATCAATTTCTAAATTCACGGAATTTTCTAAATTACAATGGTTTGGAAGTTACTAAGTAAATTCATCAATTTAAAGCAATGTTTGAGATCACATTTGCGGAACTTCAACCAGGAAAGAACGGTTTAGAAACAACTAGATGAACTCATCTAGTTTAGAATAAGTTTTAAGATAACATTTGTGGAGCTTTAACCAGGATAGAACAGCTTAGAAACAACTAGATGAACTCATCTAGTTTAGAATAAGTTTTAAGATAACATTTGTGGAGCTTTAACCAGGATAGAATGGCTTAGAAACAACTGGATTAACTCATCCTAGTTAGAATAATGTTTAGGATAACATTTGTGGAGCTTTAACCAGGATAGAATGGCTTAGAAACAACTGGATGAACTCATCTAGTTCAGAATAATGATTAGGATAACATTTGTGGAGCTTTAACCAGGATAGAATGGCTTAGAAACAACTGGATTAACTCATCTAGTTTAGAATAATTTTTAGGATAACATTTGTGGAGCTTTAACCAGGATAGAATGGCTTAGAAACAATTAGATGAACTCATCT